>NC_052136.2:40730904-40850391 GCF_016086655.4 Lepeophtheirus salmonis
TGCTGACTCGTAGCAGTCGTCAGGAACTTACTCTATATTTTTTCTGAGCCTATTCCTTCCTCAATTACTCTAAAAAGGTTGATGAGTTCACGGTTAAACATTAGCACTGGATGTGTATGGCATAGAAGATGATCTGGAATATGATCTGTTCCTAACTCAAGAGCAACCATTTCTTCCACTCCAAAATTGTGACTAACTCCATCTTAAATGTTATTTTTTCTTGAATATCTTTTGGAGTATACTTACCATCGCTGACTATTGATATTTAGTCTCAGATAAAACGGGACGGGTAGGAAAAACATGATATTTGCCATTTATTATGATCCCCTGAACACTAAATGATCCGCATCCCTTTTTCTTACTCCCATCGTTGTGGTAGGTAATGACAACGTCAGAGCTCGTCATTATGAGCTCAACAGCTTCAGAAAGAGTTTGAGCAAAAATGACCTTACCTGATTGCCGTGTTCGTGAATTGTGTGGTACTGTATTGAGATCAATCACATTAGGATTATATAAATGATACTTCCGATCGAACAGAAAGTTTCATGAGTTTGTCGGCACAACTATAAAATTGAGGCTTTATCTTACAAGAAGATAAACGTATGTATATGGCGATATCATTGGGGCATATAATCCCTTTCACTATCACCTTCAGATGCATGATTGTTTCTAGAAATAAATGATCTCTTTTTTTATTCGATTTCAGGGTGGTACAAATTATCAGTAGTTTCAACCTTTTGAGGGATATTACCAGTGAATTCAGCAATATTATATGTGATATCCAGAGATTCTTCATATGATGATCAAATCCGTGTTTCTTGATCTATCTTCCGTTTTTCTTCTTTATTCTGCTGGGCTTGTAGGATCTTTTCCCTAGCTTTATTTATTTCCATTGTTCGCTCCCACTTTTTATCAACATGTTCTGAAGAGTAGCTCTTCCGATCATTACACATTGAGTGCAAAAACTGAAATTCTTCGTCCCCATTTTGACTCCAAAATCATTTTCTTGAGACTCTCTTGCTTGTGTATTTTCGCAAAATATATCAAATATTTTTTCCATACTCTCCTTGTAAACTTTCATATCGTTTTTCCATTTATCACTTCTTTTAGATAGTGGGCGTCTCATATTGCAGAGGAAGCGGATATAAAGAGTACATTTATAATTTTAAATTTGATCTGAGAAGTATACCAAGTATTAATTCAGATGATTAACCGGTTAATCCCATTTTAAATTAATTATAATATACAACTAAGAGTAAGAGACTGATTTAAAGAAAAAAAAGTGCATTCATTTAAAGTACAAATTTATTTTATCAAACATTTGTGGATGTTGCTAATCGGAGGAAAATACATTGGTTCTGATCGTTCGAGTATCCCAAATTTTACAACCTAGTACACCGTTGAAATAAAAAATTACAATAAGTTGACCTATTTAGTGACCTTCGACCTTTTATAAGACCTTAAAACTGTATTTTATAAACTTAAAATGTTATCAAACTTTTACTTTAAGCATTAAAAGGCTTTTATAATAACAACATTTGCGAGTTTCTTCTAATTACTTTGAATATAGATAAAAAATATGGATTCATGGGGGAAAAAGTAATTTTGTTTTAGGCCGGAAACTATTATTTTTTTTTTTTTTTTTGAGGGCTTAAAATATCATTTTGTATCCCAAAAGTTGGGCTAAAATTGAATTTGATTTTAACACCTCCTCCCCCCTATTTATATCACTACTGACTGGGAAAGTAAATGGTAAAAGTGAAAAACATAAACTATCTTTAATTTACGTACATACGTTATTTATTTTAGAATTTATATTTTTTTAATAAATGAAGTCAACTTTTGGGGGTTCATTTGCCTTAGGGAAGCCAACTAGTTTTGTCTATGGAGCTTTTAGGGGTTTTCCTAGCCTTGAAAAATACAATTTGATATCCACGGAGATTATATGAAATTTAAGCCTATACTTATTTTATATAGTTAGGTAATATTTTATTATTCGACATTGGAATAAACACTCAACTACATGAAATAAATAAAGTAATATATATTTTATAAAGAATTGAATCCAAACAGGTAGAAGTCTATATTTGTGATCTTTAAAGTGAATAATATATTTAGATGTTATGTTATTAATGGACAACCAAAGATGTTAGATCTTATAGAACATGTCGATTATTAAACAGAGCACAGAAACCTAACTTCCTTTTTGCAAAAGGCAATAAAAACAGGTTTTATGATATTTTATAATTATAATATGCATTTAAAGTTTTGTTTTAAACAGTTTTAAAGAAATAGGTCGCTCCACCCCCCTAAATAAACCGACCATTGGTATTTGAATACCCGGTGTCTTTTCATTCTTTTGTTTCACTTTCATTTACTTTTCATTGAGAGTTTTAAGAGGAATAGTTATTTGCTACAAAAAGATACAAATTGGCAACATATGGCATCTTATAAACGGGATAATTAATTGATTAAATAATTAGTTATTGACAATTTTGTAAATATCATAAAAATGTTGTTTTTTCCGGAATAAATCCGGATCAAATTAACCAATTTGGACAACCTGCACTAATTTAAAATTCCGACATAACACCGGATATACTGAATAGCTCAAATAATAAATATCAGGGCATAAGAATATGTACATCCATAACACAGAATTATTTCTTCAGATCAGTAACGCTGTGATATTCCAAACCTTAGGGACAATTAAGTAACCAAAGAAAAATAAACTCATGATACCATGAACACAATTTCATGAAAACAATCATTGGACTTAATGCTTTCAAGTTGGCACTAATAATAGGCAAGTTTCAATGTAAATATCATAATATATGTATTTGTATAAAATAGAATATAGTACTTGATCCTAAATGTTTCAAAATTGTACCGCCAACTTCATTACTTCTACTCTACTATTACTGAATTAGGACTGATTTGAACATGAAATGCATGTTAAACGTTTTAGGGGGAATACATTGTATTACTAAATTATAAGAAAGAGAACCTTCTGCATTAGTGCAGATAAAATATTTAAAAAATCTATTTCACATATACATATCATTATTCGATTATGCATTTCAAAAAAATTCCAGCAAAGGTACTATCTATTTAAGAATGAACAAAAAGAAGAAAAAAAAGCAGACATATCTACCATTTTTCCTTTTCTAATCACTAAACTGTACTTGTTTTTCTCTACAAACATCACATCTCCATATATGTTTAACCCCTAATTTGTTGATGGAAATAAGGATCAACTTTTCTTCCAGACTCAGGGTTGATAAAAAATAAGAATATTCTAGCTTGTTTTTGTGTTGACGGGTCACATAAACAAAAATACACATATATTCCTTGATAGTTGTAATTATGATGAAGGCAAAGAAAAAAAAAAGGAAAAAGTGCGGATAAGAAGTGAAAGCCCTTCTTATAATTTGTGTCTCTTCCGCCTTTTCCATTCCATTTCTTTTAAATATCTGCATTGAGGAAACATATCTAATACATATTTACATATAAAAATAAGTTTTGGATTCAAATATTAATAAAACTAAAAAAAAAGTCAACTTTTCTGAAGAAGACAACTTATCAAAAATTACTCAAACTGCCCCAAAATATATTTCAAGAACTCTACTAAACTTGAATGATCAAAACTCAAAATATTCAAGTAATGATTAGGAGTTATTTCTACATTTTTATAGAATAATTCCTTATAAATTCCATTGTCATGGTTTTTGAAGGAGATTTCTTTTTGTAGGGCTATGTACAAAGTACGTACGCAGTACAGTTTCTCGCTCAAAAACCCCGGGAATATAGTGGTTCTACACCTACGGAAAATTAATGAGAAATATATTTATAAGCTGTCTGAACGGACAAATAATTTCTATTTACTATTTATTTATGTGACATAGTTGAAATATAGTATATTCGTTGAATTCTTTTTTATTTTAACAAATTTACATCGATAGCCATTAAGGGCAATTTAAATATCCTACACATTTGCAAAACGTAAAAGAAATTTATGTCACATCCTCAAACTCAAGAACAGTTTTGTTGTTTTTTTCATTTTTTTTATGGTGTAGGACAAGTTATGAAAAGGATTAATATAAAGCCCCGGAGTGGGGAACCAAAAAATGCAGTAGCATTGAATTACGATTGTATCTCAGTTATTTTTAATTATGAGGTTTCATCACGTAATCAAACGACAACTGAAACAAGTTTTGTTTTCATCCTATGTCACATGTCTTGTGCGATCTCCTCCACGCCGGTGTCACTGCAGAGAAGTTTACAGAGACCGTTGCCATTCCCATCTGGACCGCCTTTAACATTAAGAAGTCCATTAATCATAGGAATGGTGTACATGGAGCAAAAAATGACCAAAATTTTGTAGCAAAAATATGGCTGACTTCTTGCCTGTCTTTAGCTCTGACATCCCCCCTTTGAACTTTACAGTTTAGGGGGTCTTGGAGTCCAGTGCACCTTTTATCCAAATTTGGATTTGAACCGAGTTGCCATAATGAAAGCATGGTATTCCATGGACATGGCTTTCATCTTTAAGTCCTGCCAATATGGTCGCCGGCATGTCGAGACAATTATTACTTGTGAAGGAAGACATATTGAATAAAAAATATACCTCAATAAATTATTTAAACATATGCCAAATTGTTTTTGAGTTGTATTGTCTTGATTTCATAAAATCACGTTTTTCGTAATTTATTCAACCTACTGCAAGTTTTGGAGCCCTGCCAATATAATTTTTGAAATAGTTTTCTAATATACAAATAAATATTTTCCAAAATTACCTTCATTATTTGATTTATAATTAATGAACTGCCTTATTGAGGTACTCAATTATTAACTCAATTTTTAAACTTAGATGTTATCAATCAATGAAAAATTTATTATTTATTAAGCCTGAACTCAAACTATATGTATCTCAATACTCAAAACTTTACATAGAATGAACTTGAAATTTTTTATTTAAATCCAACATTAATAAATACGCTGAAATAATGCTGTTGCCTCCCTGTTCACTTACTTTGGTGGTAGATTAAAAGAGTTGAAAGTTATACGGATTCGAGAGTTGATGTTCTCATCACGATTTATGAGATATTTACATGCTTTGTTGGGATCGTAAATACCAGGAAAGCCTGGAGAAGCAAAAGAGCAGGAGGAATTATGAGATGAGCAGTTCTTTTCATGGAAGGACCAGTCACAACCCATTCCCAAATATGATGTCACCTCTTCACCTATGAAGTAAGTATTTCAATAAAAATTAAAATTCGGTGTATAAATATATTTTTCATATCAAATTATCAAATAGCAAAGAAATGTTAATTATTAGGTAAGTAAAAAGGAATCGCTCATTTCCTACCCTTTTTTCAACTAGGTAAATCGTGTTCATTATTTGTCACATTATTTCATAAGATAAAAGATGTGAGTGTATACTACAATCACTTTTTGGACCGTATTGCACTTGTCCGCTACAATCGTGAATTATCGTTCGTCGAGTATAGAGGTTTTAAAGGAAGGAACTGTTTATATTTTACATTTTATTGAAAGGGAAAAACGTGTCGAAAGCGACCAAGAAAATTTATGATGTATAAGCGGCCGATATTCTTTCGGTTCGTGTTTAATAACAGAGGATGGAGCAATTGTTTTCCGCTCAATTCCGCCCTGTAATGCTAACAACTCTACCGATCTGGCGATCGAACAGAAGCAGCCAGCATTGGGAAATAGGAGACAAAAAGACATTATCAAGATAACACCAGACCACACACATCTTTGATGACCCACCAGAACCTCCGAGAGCTCGGATGGGAAGTTTTTATGCATCCAAACTTCATTCCAGACCTGGCACCAAATGACCACTACCTGTTCCTGTCTACGGCGAACGTGCTTGGGGGTACAAATTTGGCATCGATAGAAAATTGGTTGTCTGATTTTTTATCAATAGGGAAACAGGCTTCTACGAAAATGGCATTATGAAGTTGAATTCTCGTTGGCAATATGTTATCGAACAGAACGGGGCATTAATTTAATTAATCATGAATAAACTGTCTCCTTAGGCAGAAAATTAGACTAAATAATGTTTTTATGAACTTTTCTTTGTATTGAATAAAACTTCCAACATATGTATGCCACTATGCAACAGTGTTTTCACCATAGAATACGAAAATGACCATTAAAGTCTTTAATGACCTATATTGGTTTTGCCTTTAAAGACTTTTTTTTTTATCACGTTTCTAGAGTATAATTTTAATTCATATTTCGAAGTGAAATAACTATATGAGTAAATGAAAATGAAAGGTAATAATAATCCTATGCAACAAAATTCAGGTCTTAGAAAGCCCAAAGGCTGAAATACAAATAAACTATTGTTATTTAAGCCATAGAATACGAAAATGATCTTTAAAACTTTCAATTACAGTTGGTTTGGCCTTTAAACCTTCATTTAAATCAAGTTTTAAAGGTATAATTTAGATTTAGAACCATATTTTGAAATGAAATAATTATAAAGTTGAAAATTAAAGGTAATCGAAATTTCAGCATTCCAAAAATAAACTATTTTTTAAGTTATCTTTAAAAGAGTTCCTACAAAACGTGACTAATCATACAAAAATCAAGTAAAATAAAGGATCATATATGGAAGTTAATATTTTTTGCAATTGCTTTATAGCTAAACCTAAAGAATAAACCTTATTTTACAACTTTAAAAGATTTGTCGTCAAAAAAAGTTCGATTTTGATTTATTTTATCCGTTTAAGTTTTAATTATCTTATAGAATATTTAATAAATAAGCAATATAGGTTTACTTGAAAAAAAAATATTCTAAAATTAAATATGATTTAGTCAGCTATGCTTTTAGCTGACGGGCGTTCCAACACCTGAATTATATTACAAAGTTTTATAACACATTAAATACAAAAACATCTTGATTCAAAAATGATAATATTAAAATTAACATATAAGAATTCCAATTTTCCTTTAATTCAGCGTACGTCTGCTTGTTTTCTCGCGAAAACAATGCTAATTTCCAATTATTACATGCAAGCTAGAATAAACCATACGATTATAATTGTAACATTTCTTACAACTGAACTCTTTATAATGACGTATAATATCTCTAATTTATCATCAATGAGTTATTTTTATTTTGGTAAATCATATCATCCGTAATTTAAAGCAAACCAAATGAAAAACTGACTACATTCATTGGTAAAAAAATATGATTCCATCAAAAAATTACTATTAGCCCTCAAAACCAGCTATGATAGGATATCTCAAAAGAAAACAGACAAAATGATTGACTTTTTTGACAATAATTGATCTTTATTGTATCTCCCAGCCTTTCCTCAAAAAGGGAAAGAACAAAAGCTCGGAATCATTTTTCACAACTGAATTATTCTTTTGATTGTAGGAATACGTTATCAGATTACTAAAAATACGTCGAGTTTATTAGATCCACAATCAAAAAGCAGAGCACGGTGTTACCTCACTAAAACAAAAACACTGTATTTTGTTGTCAGCTGTCGATTTTCTAATTCTTCCCCATTGTCAGAGTTCTGAAAGATGATAGGTTGAATTTGAATTAATTCTTGTTAGGACATGATCAATTACTATAGAGACAAAATACATATAGTGCTTACGCTGAGCAAAAGCAAGGGGATTTTTTGAAGCCGAAAGTGAGTCGACCAGTTCCGACCCAGAGCTTAGATGGAATCATCCTATACCCTTATAAAGACTGAAGAGTTCCATATAGAAAAATATTATCAAATTTAAAATACAGTGAGGAACATAAAATATTTCAAGCGCCCTCTATGTTGTTAACATTGCTATTTATCTACTACAAATTGAATGTTTTGCTCAACTTTTTCTTCACATCATCACTATGATCACTCTATGACAATTACCTAGAATTTTTGGGGAATATTACGTAGTTTGGAAAAATTGGCTATTATGCTGACAACTGATTTTGGCCTTTTTGTAGAAAATGTTGCAGGGTACATTAAGTGCAACGACGGGAGAGAGATTAACAACAGTGGAAAAAATATATATGAATTGTTGAAGTTGTGGGGATATTATTATGTTAATTAGAAAACAGTTAAACAAAATGACGACAATGGTTAATAATATACCAATTAATTAGGTGCTTCTTTCTTCATATTCTTTTGAAGGAAAGGTTGAGAGATACAACAAAGATCTTTCTGTGAGATATGTATGTAGATCCTAGAACACGCCTAAAATGGTGTTAAAAAAAAGCAGCAATATCCACATCTTTGAAGAGAAATATTCAAATTTTGAATCCTTTTTTATATATTTTTTATTGTTAATATTGAAATGAAAGACACCATTTTTTATTCATACGTAGTTGATCATTTATTATTTCTATTGTCGTTATACGTCATACATTATTTATTTTCTCAAAGAAAGCAAATTCCTTTCAAAAAAAAAGTATATATATATTTTCGGATATGATGTATTTTCTATTTTGTGGGATAGGATGTGAATCTGAGAAAAGGGATTGCTTCTCTTCAACTTGGCTCTTGATAATTGAGGTTAAGTACTCGAGCATAATGCCTCGTAATTTCATTATGGCTCAAGAGATTTATATCATTTTGGGGGGAAGATGTTGGAGGAGAAATGGAAATAATCCTTGGGCTTATTTATAATTGTTTGTGTAACATTAAAAAAAAACTAAACTAACCAATAAGAGATATACCTGAGAAGCACTTCCATCAAACTCAAGAAGTGAAGGCTGGATCAAATTAGGAAAAACAGACTTTAACCTTTCTTCATTTTAGGGGGCATTGTGGTAGTGTTAATTTAATCATCTACGACTAGACAAAATGTTTTAAGTATTTGGCAATGGATGTTTTCTGGATGGGGACTAGAGGACAAAGACGAAAGAAAATATATAGATTTTTTTAATGTTTCGTCTGACTGAAAATTATATTTTATTCTCTTTACGAAATATGACAAATACAACTAAATGAATACAGTACTAATACTTGTCTCTGCTCTGCGCTGGATTATTAAAAAGAATCCGAGTTGATTTTTCTGTGAGCAAGGCCTAGGGACAAAAAAAAAAGGACGTTACTTTTTTTTTCTATGAAAATTAAATGTGGGCCCTTTATTTTTTGTCGAGCTGACATTTATGTTTATTTTATTAAATGGACTATTTTTGTATGTCCTTTTTTTCAAAGAAAAGACATTTCTTATTCATTTTTTTTAAATAACAGCAATACATTTTATAAATGACTTTTTATTTCTTTAAATCTAACTTATATTATGTAGATTGTAATATATGGCAGTTTGGGGTAAATATCCACAAAACGTTCCATCTGCACTGAGTAGATATATCTATTTATTAATTGCGTATTTCTGTGAGTGTGTCTGGAAATCAGTAATGCATAGATTTTGCTGAAATGTTTCATGTAGGTTCTTAAAACTCTAGAAACAGTTCAGGTAACATTTTTTTTTTTTGCTTCAAGGCCATGTCGGCCTTAAAATATTATTACTCTAAAAAATAATAATTTTTGACTAACAAACGACTATTTGATATAAAAAAATATAGAGTGTAAAATTCTAAGAATTATTCTAGCTGGATGTAGTAAAAAAAAGAAAATTTTAAATAAAGATTATAAATTATTTAAGTATATTAAAGGTTCGACTTTTTTTTTTTTTCCAAAAAATTTGAAATTCAATTCGAATTTTTAAAAAGAGGGCCCAGTTCATATCTCCTCCCTTGGCCCAGCTCACGGTGAAACTGACTATGCCTTTTTGGAAACTAAGACTTCTAACCGTTTGTTAAATTGGGCTACAAATTGAGAAAGAAAAATATTTTAGAATTAGCCTCCCAAAGAAATGAATGATTTTATAAGAGCTTAACTTTTATTAATGATGGAATTATAATCTTAAACGTACCTTCTTGAGACTCCCCACCAAGAAATTCCTCTAACGAATTTGATCCAGGAAGAGGGGCCCCTCCTCTAATCCGTAGACGCGTTTCTTCTAGAAAATGTGACCCATTCTTCTCCCATATGGGTACAAAGGCATAATGAGCAATGAACTGAGAGCGAGAGGATGAAGGAACGTCCACCCTAAAAAATAATGTTGCAATCCCAGGAACTCCTTCTTGGTAGTCCTTAAAGAGCACGATGGGGGGCGAGTATCTCTCATTCTCCCCGCAAATACTCAAGTCCAATGGGGAGGTTGAGGTGAGACGAGAGCCTCGAAGGAATTGGAGACTCCCTCCAAGACAGCGACGATTTTCCAGATCCAGTTTTCCTAGTCGTTTAATTCGATAGATTTGTATCTCAATCCTTTCATTCGGTTCTGCCATTAGTTTATACCAACAAAAAAGAGGTCCAATGGCGGATGAAGGGGATTTAATTTCTCCAAAAGATCTTCCAGAGGAGTTCCTCATGGCGGAAGAGGAAATGGTGATGTTACACACTGGAAAAAGATTAAAGAAAAAAACCATTAGGAATATACAACCAAGAATTGGTGTATGCCACAAAAGAAAAAAATATTTTGACTAAGATATAATAGTACAGTAAAAAACAACAACAAATGAATGGGTTTGAAAGATAAAAATAAAAGAAAATCACTTCCCCTCTTTTTTTATTCCATTACTGTCATAATTAAAGTAACTGTATTTAGTTCAGATATACAAAGAATGCTTTGAATATATGATACAATAGTGCAATCGAAAAAATTTGTTATTTAAAGATTAACTTTGCACAATAAGAATATAATTGAATAATGAATTTATTAAAGAAGAGATTATACAACTTTCCCAATTATAAAAATAATCAGGATGATCATCGAGACAACATTAATTTTTATCTAACTCAGTGATTACTAACCTTTTCATCACTGCGTGTGAGTGCATCTAATGTCTAACAAATATTTGAAAATAGTACGGTTTTTTTTAGAAAATAAATTCAATAATTACCCTTTTTTTAAAGATATTTCTTGATGACCCTCATAAACTTGCAGACCCCCGGTTGAGAATCACTGAAAAATTCCGCCCTCAAAATTGTCTTGGAGGCATTTGAAACTTTTTTTCGAGATGTGGTAGGGAGCAGAGTCCTGCTGCTACATGTAAGGCCTCTTATGCCTCTTCTTGTCGATCCAGGGTTTCGCCTAGCTTTTTATCTAGGACGTCCAGGTAGGCATCAGTGATAACCCTGAGGCCTTGGGGAATCTCGTAAGGAGGCATTACGTGGTCTTTCGCAGCTAACCACCACAAACAACAGGACGAGGGCAGGGAACTTCGTCTGTATGACGACAGGCATATCCTTGAGCATAATTTTATCATTTTTTTATAATTTTATTAGAAGTAACACAGGTTTTCGTGAATGCACTGCCGGATCAGCGACTCTGACCAGCCAACTTCTCGAGCAATTATCCTGATGTACTTTTCGGGGTCCTCATTGATGATTTGCTGGATACTGGCAACGAATTGTGGTGTCCAGAAACAGTCACTTCGACCTCGATCCGCATTGCTGTCGCCTCAAAATATATCCTAACCTTGATAATGAATGTGACACTGTGTCCCAGAGGTCGAGCAATTGTTGTATTGTCGCTCCCAGTACGGATTCCAAGGAAGGCTCCATATTTTTTCAACAACGAATTCATCAATTGACTCTACTTTTTTCTTTTTTTTTTTTCAACTGTTTCCACTTTGAGTCCCACAAGGAATTACAATTATACCTCCACAACAAATTATCATAGTTACTCACGGTCTTTTATGAACACAATTAGGTTTTGAATATAATTGAGTGTAGTAGAAAGGGAAGTTAACTACTCAGGACTTAAATAATAACGACAGCAGTCATAATTTTTATATTATTATTATTAATGTTTCGATGTTAAAATTACCTACTCAAGTATATGTATATTAAGTAGAGTGTGGGATTTAAAACGTGTAAGATATTAATCAATTCATTGATCAGATTACCAACTCCACCAAACGAGCAAGCTAAAAAATACAACTGGTTTTCATCAGTACATTGATATAAATAATAGTTTGGGGAAAAAGTAATTTCGTATTTCTCACCCTTTTTTTTAACTAAGTATATCTTGTTAATTATTGGTCACATTGGATCATACGATACGGTGTTGTATCGATGTTATTATAACTAAAAACGCTTTCAGGATAGTATTGCACTCGGCCGGTTCTGTCGTGAATCATTGTGCGTCGATTATGGAGGTATCAATGGAAGACATTGGCCTTCTCTTACATTTTGTTACATTAAAGGGAAAAATGTATAGAAAGCGAACAAAAAAAAATTGCAATCTATACGAGCCGATACTCTTTAAGTTCGTGTTACAAAAGTGTTATTCTAGCAATTTCGTACTGGTGTAGTGGAGGTGAATGATACACTACGCACTGGCAGGCCTGGCGTCGAAAAGGTCGATAAAATCAAGGAAAATATCAATCAAATAACGGTCATATTTGTAGTCTTAGCATCGCCCAGGAGCTTAACATTAATTATAAAACCGCTCTGAACCATTTGCAGAAGGCTGGAAGCAAAACGAAACTCGAATAAGGAGAAATCATCTTTCATCAAGACAACACCAAGTCGAACACATCTTTGATGACACACCAGAAGCTCTGGGTGGTCGGATGGAAAGGTCTTATACATTCAATCCACAGTCTGGATCTGGCACCAAGTGACTACTACCTATTCCTATCTATTGCCAACAAGCTTGGAAGTACAAATTTGGCCTCAATAGAGGCCCGTAAAAATTAATTGTCTGAATTTTTTGCAAATAGCGACTAGGGCTTCTAATAGAAGGACATAATGAGGTTGGATTTTCGTTGGCAACAAGTTATCAAACAGAATAGAGCATACTTGGCTTAAATTGGACGATTGAAGCACTTCTTATAATGCATTCAAATAAAGCTAAAAATACAAAATTATGTACTTTGTCCTCGACCTAATATTATTACTTGATACACATGGGGATGTAGCTTGTATTTGCGTCTCTATAACTATAACAATGATCAAACAAATAACTTTTCTAATAATAAAACTGGAATTTTTATGTAAAAAAGTATCATTAGCTCCAATTAATTGGTTACAATTTTTATGAAGCTTCACTTGGAAGTTTTCCTATTATGTTAAAACATTCATTGTTCAAAAATATGTATTTAAATGCTATGATCAGAGTTCTTGTTAGCGGTAACATGAGAAAGATAAGTATGCACCGAAATCAATTAAATCATGGTTGGATGACTGTTATTAATTTTTTGTTTGCAATTTACATATAAAGGATTTGTTATAATGCGTCTTTATGCAAATTATGAATCTATTATGAATAATAAATATGAGTTATTCTTTTGCAATTTTGATTTTTTTTTATATATTATACCTATAATTGTGAGAAATGTTGACATAGAGTTGAGTTTAAGTAAGGAAATCATCTATTACTAATTTGATTTGATTATTATTTATTCCTAATATCAAGTAACTCATAGAATAGAATAGAGGAACTTCATAAATAGTAATTGCAGGCGTGCTTACTCGCCTAAAAAAAAGCTCATAACTAGTGATTAAAATAAATACAACTCCACAACAAATCCTCCGTCTTTTATGAGCACATAAGAATGTTGAATCAGGTTCTGCATATACCATAATTGAATTTGTTTATGAAAGTAAGTGAACTACTCAGGAATTAAATAATAATGATAACTGCTATGGGGAAGAAAATTCATTCAACAGATTACGTGCCAGCTAAAAAAATCAAACGCGTTACATCACTTAGCATAATCCTAATTATATACCTATATACATGGATGGGAATTTTGTAGAGTGTGATGAGAAGGCAGGAGCGATATAACTGATCTAAGACTCTTTTTAACATTATCTGAATGTTATATAATTTGGGGAGGAAATGTAAAAATACAATAGAAAGGCTTTTAAAATAGTATTAGTTCTATGAAAATATTATACTGTGGAGAAAATAATTATTTGATCCCTTAACAATTTTGTAAGTTTGTCCACTGACAAAAAAATGAAAGGATTAATAGTTTGAATGGTAGGTACATTTTTACAGTGAGAGACATTATATAGAAAAAAATGGAGTTTGGAGTCAGAAAAAGGCAGAGTTTAAAAATAGGAAAAAATCTACGCAATATATTACTTCTTTTTGGAAAGAGATATGAACAATTTAAAATACATTAAAACACTTTGATCAAATAGAATTATGCAAATATTTTTAACTTTGAACTTTTTTTTATTTTTATTTTCAAAACCTCTCATGCGTAACAGTCAAGTATGAATAATTTGTTTTGTCTATATAAACTAAACAACACCTATATCTAAATGCAAAATTTACGATCACTTATTACAATTTATCGTTTTCGGCCAAGGGTGAAAATCTCAAGGCACTCTCCCATCGTTGATACTTCCATAGATTTGTTGGAGCAGTGGTCGGGAAACAGGGGTAAATTACCCCAAATGAGGTTAGTTTAGAAAATTTGGGGCTAATAGGAGTATTTTTTTCTAGTGTTAAATGAAATAAACAACATGCCACTGCCAAAAAAAATAATAAGGAATTTTTGGTTTTACTAGATTTTTTTTTTGATCAGCATGATGAATCTTTTTTTTTTTGAATGGCTGTAGATGTTTGAAATTTTTTCCCAAAAAATTTAATTTATGAAATTGTATTTTAAAAATTTTATTATGAACAGCTTGGGATTTTTGAATTTTAATGTGAATAGAATTGATTTTTGTATGTTCAAATAAATTCTAAAACTCAAGGCCCCCCACCCTCCAAATATAATCCTGCAGATAGTTTGGGTTAATTTAATTTTAATACACATTCTTTAGGGGTAATACTAAAAAAAAGTTAGTCGACCTCTCATAAATACGAATTACACCAGTCAACAAAATTTCCTGCTTTGCCCTTTGATGAAGATGGTGTTTACCGCAAGAAACATCAAGATGACCTTTATGACCCAAAGCGTCATGTTTTGCGCCCTACAGATAACTTTTTAGAAAAATATTTTTTCCAATATCACCATGATTTACTGTTATTTTTTTCTTAGAAATATCTAAATCAAAGAAGAAAGCCTTTACTATAGTTTCTGTATTCAAAAATAGTTTTATTATTCCTGTATCTTTTTTAAATCTGAGAAAGTGCCATGTAAGCTTTAATAAAATGAATGCTAATTTTGATCACAATGACAAAAATTATAGTTTGTCGTAAAGCAAAAACACACCAACTCCATAATAATCATAAAAAAAGCACCTTAAAAAATATTATTTTAAAGTTATTAAAGATTTATTTCTTAAAAAAATATTTTTGTATATATATTTATTATATAGAATCTTGCTCTTTGAAGATAAAAAAAGTTTTTGGACAATATAGATTAGTTTTATAATTCTTAAGGTAAATATTTTAATCAAAGGACAAAAATGATTAGACTAGTATAATCATTTATTATAAAAAAAAGGAATAACCAAATGTATCATATATGACTAAAAATAAAAAAATGAAAATTGTCAAAATAAAAAACTACAAAACTACTATCCCTGCTTCTCCTTCAACTATGAAATGGGATCCCACTCGTTTGTTTTTGAGCTCAAGACTAGAGTTGTAAATCATATAAACTACCAGAATATATGAGGCCTATATACATTGACATAATAACCCTGACAATTTGAAGAATGTTTGGGAGGAGAGTTATTTCAGCTGTCAAAACGTCGTTTTATTAGATTACCTAACATCATGCAGCTATGGGAGGAAGGAATAACATAAATCCTAGAATGCACATACATAGGTAGGAATTAATCTGAATGTCGATCCTCAATTTTATCCTGAGTCCAAAGAGAACTTACTCTCTGGACTCCCCAACAAATCTTCAGTGTTACTCTTCGTAATTCATGAGCGCACCACGCACTCGTGGTTAGATGCTCCCTCAAAAATTGAAAAAGAATCAGCATAGTAGCTTTTGAAAATAAAAAACCAAATCCGATTGGTAATTACAAAAATCTTTTAAAATGTTTAAGGTTGCATTTCTATTTTTTTGAACGCAGCTGTAAAAAAACGTACTTTCAAGTCCTCCGTCGCTGGTAGTATTACATCTAATATCCTAACAATATAAACTTATATTGGTAGGAAGAAAAAAATTGACTTGATGTACAAAATTAATTATAAAACTTCTCTAGTCAAAAGAAACTCCTAATTTTTTGAATTAAATATTTTTTTAACTTGATCCTTTTACACTCTCAGCAGCTGTTTTTGTTTGATGTTTTAAATACGTGCAACAAAAGTGTTATCAATCAGTCGAAGTTGAAGTTCTTTATGTTCAAGTCATATAATCGAACTTAAGCTTAAAGGTCTTCTTATACCTACAAAAGAAGCTAGTGTTGATTGGTATACCAAGGGTTAGACCCTATCCAAAAAGCACTTTTTTGCGTTTTGTTAGGTTTCCTTATTTTTTCCCATGCTTTGACATGTGAGAAGAAAGAAAATCATTTTTTGGGGGCCCTGAATGCACCCTAGAGACCCTCGCACTTTTTGATTACAGCTTTGAAAATTGTCGTTTTTTTTCGAAAAATGGTAGTTCTTCATCAATTATCGGAAAAATGGTTGGCAGCACAGGTTTCAAATATTCAAAACTTTTTAAAGACGAGACAATGTACGTTTAAATCTATTAATGTCTTTTTGCAAAAAATTACGGTAAGTGCTATTTTTTTGTCATGATATTAAGACTTTAAGCAAAAAGTGCAAGGGGCTCTAGGGTGTATTCAGGGCCCCCAAAAAATGATTTTCTTCCTTCACACATGTCAAAGCATGGGGAAAAATACGGAAACCTAACAAAACTTTAAAAAGTGTTGTTTTTTTTATATATATATTTGGAAAGAAAAAATTATAAATTAGAAAAGGAAAAACTGTTGATATTTGTGGTCTTTTTAATTTTTGTTCATTTTTTTTTTAATAGGTCGTTTCCCTTATCCCTCTGATAGGATTATTGCCTATCTTTGGTGTAAATTGTTTTAAAATGCATAATTTAAATATATATATATATGAATTTAAATATAATTATAATATTTTTCTAACCCTAATGGCATTTTAAATGTAGAAGGGTCTCTCTCGTCTTTGCAGCATTAATTCATAATTCAAAAGGGACAATAGGGAAAGGTCCATAAGCCAATAAGGCATAGTTCTAAGTATTTTGCCCGTTGCTCCACTAAAAGTCGACCTATTATATAAAAAATGTGGAAAAATATTATGACTATGATAGTCTGGGAGTACTTGAGAGATATATAGCAGTTGGTATGCTTGACTGATTTGGCTCACTACCAGTGGATTTCAGCTTTTTTTTTTATTTCTTTTTAGAAGAAAGGTGCATAAAGGCAACGACGTGAGATATATATATAACACAATTAAAAAGATACTGTACTAAATTATAGTATTTGTGGTATGATTATATCATGAAAATATGAACCACTTAATACATAATCCTCAAATTTCTTGTTAGCTGGAAGTCTCCTTAAAAAATGTGTTATATAACAATAGTCATCAAAATTATCTTTTATTTTTAAAAAAAGGTCTTCAAAATTATTTAAAAGTATATAAATTCCCCTCTTTGATAGACTCAGTTGAGACCAGTTTAGACCAAACTATTTTGGTCGTATAAAAAATCTAACTGTCTCAAACCGGTCTAGAATTCACAGATCCATACGCAACACTACTGACTCATTTGGGTTTTATTTTCTTGTTCTTTTTAAGGAAAGGTTGCGATATATAATTAAGGTAAGACCATGTAAGTTGCTTGAAAAGTAACACGTTAAACATAATTCTGATTTTAAAATCAATCATTGGAAGAACAAGGATTTTATGGAGAAAAGAAGTATAATATTACGTTGTTATGAAAGTATTACATTATAGGTAGGGATCATTTTCGCAGGGAGTTCATTTTTTCATCAGAATGTGTAGAATATAACAAACAAATAAGAGGCTTATAAAGTAGGGGATTAGGACTCAATATTAACTCCAAATAACAAACGCATTTTCCAACCTATGTTTACGTATTATAATAACTACCAACAAGACTAAATATACAAATATATAGGATTCGACAAAAATACAAGTTTTATAAATTAGAAAAGTTTTTTTTTTCTTTGTTTGATAATGATAATACACAAAATAATTTTGTTTTAGACAGTTTTGAAAATTATAGCGGATAGGTGACGTCCTTTCCACTCCTTATTGTCTTCGGTATTTTAATAGAGGTGGATTTTTTTCATTTTTTGTTTCTCTTTGAATAACTTTTCATTTAGAGGATTTAGAAGGATACTTATTGATACAAAAAAATGCAAAACATAATTGGCAAAATATCTTATTTTTAAGTTGTGGATGATTAGTACATAACCTAATTGATTATGGGCGATTTTTCAAAGCTCTTAATTATGTTGGTTTTTTTGGGGGAGGGGGGAATTCGGTTTCACTTTTTCCGAGTTTAAAAAATTGCATCAATTTAAAATTCAAGCATAGCACCCGATTTGATGGTACTAATTTTAGCTTTAAAGCATTATTATCCATGGAGTTATTTGCGCTCAAAGAATTTTGAAAGTTTCAAATTATGTAATTGAATTTAAAAAATTGTGATTTGTATGTATATTAGAAATTGAAGCAATGAACTGATTTTCATAAATCGCACCCATAAAAACTTAGGGAGTAAATTCCAATAGTTTAATTTTAATTAAATATTATTTCAAACCATTTTGGGGCAATATTTATTTGTATGGTAGTAAGTGACTGTATTTTCAAGATAACTTTATAATATTGCCTTTAGAGTGAAATCACGTACACCCCACTACTACTTCTACAGTCTGGTTGCCATGCATTATAAATAAAAAAAATATGTTGAAAAAATATATTCAATATATATGAATAAATCTGCTTAATCTTTCCTTTGGAAGAATAGAAGACTCAGTTGTTCAACAAACATAAGAGGGTAAAAGTAGGTAATATCAACTTCCAAGTCTATGTATAATGTATATTATTGACCCCTCGAGAATAATTCCATGCTTTTCCCATGACAACCTCTTCCTTTTTATTATTAAAGAGCACCATTAAATAATATTGTATAAAAAGAAACTAGGAACCTTCTTTCACTATAAGAAAACATGTAGATAATATTTAAGTATGCTACATCTATATAATATGAGAAGTGCACCATGGCATTATCCAACCAGAGATAAAACAATATAAGAAGACGAGACTCAGCTGCCATGAAATAACTGAAAATGATAACTGCACTATGATAATATGAAACTAAAAAAGGATGTGTTTAGAAACGTATTAATATGAAATTAATTAAAATGATAGGAATGTTCTGTTTTAGGATTTTTGAGGGAGAAAATGAATTAGTGCTATAGAGAGGAGAATCTTCAGGATTTAAAACAATCTTAGTACAGGGAAAATATTATAATTAAATTTAAATTCATATATGTATATTTCATTATGCCTTTTTAAATCAATTTATCCGAAAGATAGGCGAGAATTATTCTTTTAGAGGATATGTTAATACACACGAATTATTAAATAATGAACAAAAGAAAAAGAAAGAGCACAGGTATCAACCGTTTTTCCTTTTCTAATCGCCATCATAAGTTGTTTTTTTTCTTCTATACACACATCCCTTCTTTAGTTACAATATACATATGTTCTGTTTCCAAAAAGGACAGGAATACAATTTCTTGTGGATCCCTTGTAGTTTATAATATATATATAATGACAATTTTATTATTTCTATGAAGAAATTTTGGCTACCATATCAAAATACAAATGTATAGCTACGCTTTCAATAAAATATTACTAGGCAATATTATAATACAATATGGAATAAAATAGTATGAAGTATTTTAATATTATGTAATTCATTTTAAAAACTGTAGCGAAATAATATGACTATGATAGTAGTTAAGAGATAAAAAACAGTGGTGTAATTAACTTATTTGGTTTACTACCTTTTAGCTTTTTTTGTTTCTTTTTAGATGAAAGGTTGCATGATATCTATAAAGGTAAAGATGTGTCAAGCAACAAATTCCATGGTTAATAATATTATATACAGCATTGTGGATCCTAACTTACTCTTCTGAAAGCTCCCAGTAAAATAAGAAGGGGAAGGTGGATGGGAGGATTCCTTCCTAAGACGATGCTCAAATTTTTACTTTAAAAAAAAAAAAAAAAGATATTGAAAACGGAAGTAAGAGGGGAAAAGAACTGGAAGACAACAAAAAAAATTCTGTATATGGAATCGATCCCTCCCTATTACGAGTATTTGTACATAGAAATGTATAAACTTAAGAAAGATAAATAATCATCAAGAAAATTAAGGGAAGGGAGGGGGGAACTATTTATTTCGGCTACTTCTTATGAATTAAAAAGGTCAAGTGGTATAAGAGGGATCATTTTTCTCAAACTTTATTATATACGTATACCCACAAGTAGGATTTATCTCCTGGGATCTCGGAGGAACATAAAGGTGGGTTACTACATATATCCTTGGTTCAGTCTTTTTCTTTGGTCCAGTCCAGTCTTATGACCGGTACTATCAGTCCTTAAGACTATCAGTAGTAGAACTGATTTAAAAAAAAGAATAAATAAGGCTAAGTTGCGTGATTAAGGAGCGTCCTTTCTAAGTTTTAGTACTGAAGTGCAGGACTGAACTGGACAGGAGACCAACGTTCTTTACTTCGTCAATAAAGATTAAAATACAGCATTTATACTTATTTTATATTAATTAATGTTATAAAGACATTATTCTAAACTATAAAAAAGATTTATAAAGCTTTTTTTCTCAAGCTACACTATGGAAGAAAAAGAGAGAAAATATGAATATGAGAAAAAAATACCTTTCCTTTCTGAAATGTAAAAAAAAAGGATGTGGGCTATACGCCAATTTAAAAGGAAAAAACTGATTACATATATTTTATAGGTTAAAAAAATGTCTATCAAACCTTTTTAATGCAAAATAACGAAAAATGTATTGTTAGTATATATATTCACTAAGTTAAGAGTTTTGGCTCTGTTGGTGCAGTTTAAGCGCAATTAATTTATGTTTTGGCACTGATGAATTACTATGGATGAAACTTGGATACACCATTATATAGTCCAACAGTGGACTGCAAAGATTTTCGTCAAATGAAGAGGCAATGAAACATTATTTTGCTTCGAAAAAAAGTATATTTAAATTGTTTTTTCATTTTTAATCAAAATGTATATACTCAAAAAGTCACACGTTTACAAGTTTTAAGGAAGATTATAAATTCGAGTACCAAATATAAAGTTAAGTCTGGGCATAGAATCCTGAATAATTACTATAACCATAAATAATGCTTGGTTATGTTTTATATATATATATATATATACAAATTTATTTTTGTTTTATTTACTTATCTGTGTATGTATGTATACGTATAATGTGGATGAATAAAGACCATGAAAAAAATTGTTAGCCAGTTATAATTGAGTAGTCTACAGAATAATGCAATAGAAGACCCTCGTTTCTGAGGAAATGCCTTCTTGATTTCCTACCTCCTAGCCTGTAAAGACATAAATTCATATATATATAATTACTTTTTTAGTAATTAGTGTTATAACAATCAAGAGCAAGAATATCGTTAAGGCCAATTCACATGCACTTACAGCTGGGTTCCGCATGTTTTATTGGGAGGGGAGGGGTATTTCATAAATTTGAAGACTTTTGATTTAAAAGAAAATTTTCAAACGCTGCAAGTACGGCCTTTAAATCAATTTAAGTATAGTACGAATTTTAAATAAGTACGTATCACGGATCCACAACACAAAAACATCTAAAAGGAGGACAGTGCAGTTCCTCCTTTTCCCCCTTCATTTCTACAAACTCAGGCCTAAAGTAGTACATGATTGTCTATGGCTGTTCTTGTGTCTTGGCTTATTATAATTTTTGATTGAGTGCGTTGAAAAGTGCATGGTTACTATTAATATTAATTATTATGATTTGCAAAATGGGGAGATGACCCCACTCGTGTAGATCAAAAAAGAATTTAAATGCATTATATTTCCCAAATTTTAAAGATACACATTGAGATTGTACGTAAGAAGAGGAGGACACGTGCAAGGCATACACAATCATGGCGAATCCTCCTAGTGCCCTAAAAATACATATGTACTCCCCTATTCTTTTCTTTTTTTAATATGACGCGCTGAGGTGTAGCTACACACGCCCGCTGCTACATTACTATTTTTAGCTCAACTAGTCACGCAGTTGCAAGATATTAAGGGCATACACAGAAATGGGGCTTTGAAAAAAACAGACAAACAATTTCTGTTCTCAAGTAGTTTCTATAGTTTCCTTATTATGACTTTCCATTAATTAGAACACAACTTTTTAAAAGCTGTGAAATGCGAGGTAGAAAGGCACACATTATAAAAACGCGAAATAAATCAAGTGACACTTACTCTTAAAGAGACAAAGAAAATAATTTAAAAGATGAAATGAATTGCTGTTGTCTTTTTTTGTCAAGAATCTTAATCAAAAAATTTCATAATCATAAATAAGGAGAAGAAGAAATAAAAGTAGAAATGTAAATCTTAAGCCAACAAGGGTTACTTTAATTACCTAATTGAGGACTTATCACAAACGTATTCTACATATTAACATTATTTGATTTAAAATACCGAATTTGCCCAATATACCAATTCAAATTAAATCTATAAAATTATTTTATCAATCTTGGCTACTTTAAATGTAATTAGTGGTGCACCCAAAGGATAACTCTGAATTCTTTTTATCGATAAAAGAATTCAAACATAATCCATATTAAATTTTGAAAAAAAAAATCCAGCCTACATTTGTTTTGATGGTTCACATATATATGAGTAAAAAGTATCATTCTAATCAAAATATTCTTAAAGGAATTTGAACTTAAGGAATTATTTCTTAGGAACAAAAAACTTTTCAAATATTTGTATTTCAAAAAGTTCCTTTTGGAATTGTACTTCAAAAGGAATTTTAACCATGTATTTTTTTAAGTAGTGAAATTTTGAATTATATCACATTATTATATATAGCTATTGATCAATAAAAATGAAGTTAAAATATTCACAAATAGACTTCAAAAGTCTTAAACAAAATAAAATGATAAATTTCAAATTTGCCTTTATTAATCATAAATATACATAAAGTAAAAATATTTCATAAGGGGTATTTTGTTCCATTATAGACCGCACAACTCAAATATATGGGATCGATTGAACTACCCAAGAATGTTAGCTATAGTTTAGACCAGGATTCGGCAACCTATGGCACGCGTGCCACTGCTGGCACGCAGAGACATATTCACTGGCACGCGCAAATCAGAGCATATTCCCTTGGTTTGTGTGTGTTTTTACCATTATTGTTGATAGTGCTTTGACATTTCATATATATTAATTTGTATATAATTTTATTTATTTCGACCAGCGGCGATAAACAATACCTATAAAGGTCGACTTATTTTATAAAATATAAAAATTATAGTTCTCAATAATAGTGATTCATTTATAAAACAAATATTAAAATATAAAAGACAAAAACATAAAAAAACGTGACAATGTAGAGGGGGAAAAAAACAAATGTCACACAAAAGAAAAATTTAATAAAAATCCCTTGAGGTCAGCCTCACTTCCCTGGCGAAAACACAAAAGGTATTTCGTTTCAAAGATCTGTAATAGAACCTATGCTTAAAAATGTCAATCTTTGGTTTTGGTAGGTAGATGGTGTTTTGAGTGGAGAGTCTCGTTTTGTGGAATAGATGGCCTTTATTTATTATCCAGGTTGGGGGAGATAGGTTAATCTTTTTGCTTAAAATTTGGTGTAGTGTAATCATATCTTCAATTGCACGTCCATGAGACATAGTGATGAGGTCATGTCCTATGATTTTGTATTCGTAGATCTAGTTATCTTCCAATGAAGAAAAAAACGAGCCAAACCTGGCTTGTACCTTTTCCAAGGAAGTTTCTTGAAGCATTCCAGATCTCAGTACCGTACACTAAAATTGGGAGGACAAAAGTTCGTATAGTTTTACCATAAGCAAAGGGTCACGAGTTTTGAAGCTTCTTTTAATAATTCCCAGGTTACGATTGGACTTCTTTATAATGTATTGAATACGCCTCTTAAATTTCAAATCACAAGAGATGTAAACTCCTAAGTCCAAGTAATAATCTACCACCTTAAGACTTGGGTGGATAAACTCTTTTTTGAAGAAAGGAAGCAGGACACATTTATTAATATTTATAGGTAACTTCCAAGTTACACTCCAGTTTATAAATTTGGTATAGACATCGTCGACAGAGTTTAAATCAGAATAATCAGAATGTATCTACTGAAAAATTATCTACTAAGGCATTAATGTAAATGTCATAAAGCGTGGGTCCAAGTGCACTCACTACCTAGTGGGAGAGATGAAGTAACGTCACTAGGCTCAGAAACATTGAGATTGATCACTACACTCTGTATCTTATTTGTCAGCCAGGAACTAAGCCATTGTAACAACCGACGCTGTATACCGATGTTAAACAATTTAAAGAGAAGTTTTCCATGAGAGAATTTGTCCAAGGCCTTACTGAAATCAAAGTATATAACAACACAGTCAAGGTTACAGTTCCAACGACTGACGATAACATCCCAGAAAGAAATTACATTCGAGACAAACGACATATTAGGACGGAATCTGTGTTGCCTACTAAAAATAAGTGTATTACTCTTTTGGAATGACTGTAACTTCTGATTAACAATCTGCTCCATTATTTTATCAACATAGCTTGTAAGGGATATGGAGCAGTAATTAGAAAGATCAAGAGGATCTCCCTTCTTAAAGATGGGGACTAAATTGTCTATTTTCCAGTTATTTGGTATATATCCACTTTGAAAATAAAGATTAAAGAGCATAGATAGAGGGAAGGCAACACCATTAACAACTCTTTTCAAGAAGAAGGAGTTAATTCTGTCAGGTCCAATGGAGAAAGAGCAACATATATTTACAATTGCACTACAAACTTCTTCAAGGGAAAATAAACATTCAGAGAGGGACGGAGTCCCAGGAATCATATTAATAGAACCCCCATGTACTCGATTCAATTCGAATACATACATTTGAATACATAAATACATTATTTTTAAATATGAAAAGATAAAAGACACATTTTAGATTGATATATGAATATCACATGAACTGAAGAGTCTCGGACTTGACAAAAAAAATAGGGGTTTTTTGTCAAGCAATATTTCATTTTATTCACTAATCACTAAAATTCTTGAAAAAAAAAAATGAAAAGTTAAATTTTTTCGCAAAAAATTTCCAAAACCCACAGCTGTTCAAAGAAAAATTTGATAAACTAAATTTCAAATAATACATTTTTTCAAGAAAATTTTCAAAAATTTATAGCTATTTACAGAAAATTAAATTTTAAGGAAAAAAATCAAAAATGCAATTCATATCAAAAAATTATATTGTTTTTAAAAAAATTTCAAAAATTAAACTTCATATATTAAATTTTTTGGAAAAAAAATCAAATAATAAATTTTCTAGTAAAAAGCAAAAATTCCTTAATTTGGCTGCGGAGGCCCCTGATGCATGTATGGTTTTGAAACGAACAAATAGACCATTTATGCATATTATAATCTTCAAACCTCAATCGTGGTCCCGTTCAAAAAGTCGAGGTTATGTGAATTAAAATGTGTTTTGTTTTTTGGAATGAAAATGCTATGATAAATTATATTTTGGAAATACGAAAATTACTATTGTGGCATTTTCTCTCTTCCAAAGATTACTTTTTTTAATTATAGGTACTAAAAAAATATTACTTTTTACCATGTGTTCGTTTTTTTTTTTTTTTGGTGTAAAAATGACAAATTTTCATATTATCACTACTTATGGGGAAGTTTATTTAAAATAGATATCTTTTTTTAATCAGTAAGATAATATATATATTCATTTTAAGAATATATAATTTATAATTATGTGAAACATTTAACAATCTTATATTTCATAGATTGTAGAGTAATTGCGGTATTTTCTGCATTTAATTGATCAATTTTATAAATTATTTGAACACAAAACGCATGAGAGAAAAAAAATAATGTATTCAGGTGTCTCTCATTACACTATATAACGTTGCACTTTCTTGAGCTCAATTTGAAATAAATCCCAAGATTTGCAAATAGATTTTTTTTTTAAATAATTTTTATGGATAAAAGAAACATTCCAAATTCCATGTATTCGCTGTTTTAATGTTTCAGGAGCGTATGAAGCAAATTTTGGCTGCATGATACAAAAATCTGTAGGGGGCAACACATTTTTTTTTATCCGAAGGTAGGATCATTGACCAAAGTCATATAATTTTTAAGGGGCAACTCCCCCTACCCACTACTTGTTTCTATGGCTTTGGTTGTGGAAATGACCACAACTTTAGATGAATTCACTCATTCAAAACGTATTCTTCAGAATAAATTAAAAATCGAGTCTTATAAAACACTATTTTAAGTAGTTCTAAAAATTTATTTATATGATGTAGTAGATAAGATAATAGAAATCAGATCCATTTAGATCCATCAAAGATGGTTGAATATGATTTTAAAATATTTTACTCATTTAGATAAATAAAGTAACCAAAAACATTCTCCAGGCGAGGCTCAAACTCGCAACCTCGGGATATCTCACTAAAACTGCTCTATTAGTACCGCGCGCTAACCAATTGCGCCACTTGAGCTACATTATATAACCGATATAGAAAATAATAAAAAAATGTCTTTATCATATAATATTTGCAATTAATTATAAGATTCCTTACTATTATCACAAAATTCTTCGAGGCCACACTGCCCACATCGATTTGTTACTCCAATTCCGCACTGGCATCCCCCGCTATCTTCCATACAACATGCACAATCTCCATCTTTGTCGCTTTGAGTACCATTTTTGCATGGGCATCCGGATAAACTCTTGGTCCACGTATCCACTTGACCTGGAAGTAGGTTTTCCTGCTTATACATTTCAAAATTGAAGGGAAAATCTCAGGTACTACCTTCAACAAGAGAAGTTTGAATATTTGTCCAGGCTATATGAGAAGAAACAACACTGATCAAGAAGATCAAATATCCTAGAGGAAACCACAAACGGATTCTAGACATCATATCTTACACCTATCACAACCGCCACTCTCACTTGTTATTTTAATGTAGATAGCACTCTCTCAACTCATAATTGATGGCTCAACAAAACACGATATTTGGTCCAAAAAAAATCACACACTGAGTAGTAACTTCACAAACAGAACTATGAGGCACGACTAATGATATTGTGCGATGTATATTTCCTTTTTGCTATTTTCAAAAAAAAAAATGGAGAGAGGGAAAATCATCAAGGGGGAAGGGGGGGGGGATCCAGCCTTTTTGAAAGGACTCTTATGTCTGAGAAAAACACCATCTGGTAATGAAAAAAAGCAATTTTAATAAACGAATCCATATTATATTATATAGATATTTTTATACTATTTATTGACATTTAATTACGTTAGGTGGCACTTTGTACGAGTAGTTAAAGCCTCACACGCCTGAAATCGTTTTGCTCTCCACAGTTACATTTTCCTCCTCCCTTCTCTCGCCTTTTTAAAACGCTCTAAATTCATCTCGAAGATATCATCAATGGGGCCCTCAATTTTATTTTAAAAAAAACCTTTTTTGTGTGAATACATTAAACCCAGAAGTACTCTGAGTAAGTTACTACACGAAAAGTATTATAATTAAAGTACAGCAAGTAAATCCAAAGACTTTAAGAATAAAGGTTAGTTTTGAGACTCGGTCCGAGACTGATTTGTTCTATTCAGTTTGGTCTTATGGGATTTATTTAGACCGATATTTCATTTCCAAATCGTGCACCGATTTTTTCGGTCTCAGCCTATGGACTAATTTGTACTTGTTTTTGATTTATGAATTGTACAAATATGATTATGCAACACTTCATAAGCAAGGTTGTGTCTTTAGTGGGCTTGTGGTTCAAGCAGTTTTGGTTCTTGAATCCCTAGAACTGGAACCGAAAAAGTCCAACCGAGACCACAATATATTGCTTATCAGTCTCGGGTTTGCTTTGTTCCCATATAGAATATATAAAGAAAAGAAAATATATATTGTAAAAAATAAATTAGCTTTAATCAATAAGTCAACTTTCTTATTTTTTTAGGTGCAACTACCGCGTTTTTCAATCATTTTCACGTTGCCAGGCTGATACAATTGTATCTAAGTTCCAAATGGCTAAGGTCTTCTTATGCATCTGGAAATGTGGTTTTAGGTACCAGACAATGTAAATACAAGAGGGAAGGGGTGGGGTAGATTATGGATCGAAGTCCGTTACTAAGCTTGGCGGGGTCCTATAATATGATAACTATGATATTTCTTAAGCCAGTGTTTCCCAAATTTCACTATGTCAAGCTCTCCCCTACACTATATATTTTAAACTGAGACCCCTTTTATACGAGTTTTTGGGGATCCAACAGGAACTTGTGGTACTACGATATATACGTATAAGGTAGTTGCGGCCCTGTTTATTTCGAATATCATTTCCTGGGCCCAAATTTTCTAGCTACTCCCTTTGTTTTAAGTGCTTGTTACCAAACAGATCCTATATAAAAAAGAAGCGATACCGTTGAAAGGAAAGAACCGGGACCGATATAACCTCTGAACCTGAACTGACATTATTATACCGATTTTCAAAAATATGAAACATACATGACGTCATCCAAAATTCATCTATAAATTCACTCTATACCAAATTTTAAATGACACCGATCTAGTTCAATTTTTTTGTAAGGCTGATCAAGACTGAACTTCTTTTAAAAAAAAATGAATTAGCTCGGTCCATTTAAAGTCATAACGATCTCAGACCAGTCTAGGATTTTCAGATCGAAACCCAACACCAATAAGAGTTAAGTATAACAATCTATAGATCAGCCTTGGGGATGGTTTTTATCCGATTATACAATTTAATACATAAATCGAAAATGATAAGAAAATAAAGGACACACAAAAAATAAAAAATTATCTCTATTTTTCTGTTGTATAGGGTAGTCCAGATCAATCGAAAAAATCTTTAGAGACTTATAACAAACAAACTAGATCGGGTAGAACCACAAATTTTTTATTAATTGAAAGCTACGTTTAACAACATTCAATTATTTATAATAAAATCCGCCTCTCTTGATAACGTCGGACATATGGGGCCAGAAGCTCGGGCAGGCCCGACGACCTCTTGCGAAACCCACTTTGCCATTGTACGGGTAAAAGACTTATCCAGGTCCCTCACATAGATGTAAGGTGTAATTTCATCCTAATACAGGATCCGGATGAGGCCTCGCACATTGTAGAATTTTAAAATAAAAATATATAAATTTAGATTAAGTTATCTTTCTTGAATAAATATTTAGTTTCCTAAATACAAATCGTATTTTTTAAAAAAATCATACAACACAGCAACACAATTTTTTTTTAAATCAAAAAAAGTTAACATATAAGCCAGGGGCGTCCATATGATTTTTTTGAAGAAAAAAAAATTAAGTTATTTTTTTGGAGTTGGGCCTGAATTTGACCGAATGAAGCGATAATTTATGGGTGATAAATACAAAAATCCCTCTATTTCGGGGAGAGGGAACAGCCCTTCCATCAAACTTCCTGCAAACGCTAGTGAATGCTCATGATAAAACGGTTCCCGCTGGATCCTACACTTAATCGTAAAAAGGGGGAACCCACGTAAAATAATTTTCTTAAAAAATATTTTAAAAACAAACAGAATTCGAAATTAAAATCTAATTTAAAAAAGAAAAAATGAAGCCCTTACAATTTATATTTTCCTCAAGGTAAAAATTAAACTTACATGAATATTAAGAAGTCAGTGCTTTAACTAGGGGGCGTGCCCCAAATGAATTATAATTATTAAAATAATTTAGATGGTATTCCACTAAAACTGGAAGAAATATGACTACATTCTAAATTAATGTGCTCAACCAAGAGCCATCTGGGGAAGGAGTCTGCACTCTTATTGATAAATTACAAGTCATACAAAAATATAATTCAATATACCTATATATCAACTACACCGGATTGAATGAAAATTGATATCATGATACAATTGTCATGATATTCAGAAAAACCCAAATTGTCCAAATTCATTCTGCCAAAATATGAAATAATTTTGGAGTAAAAGCAAGATAGAATAACGAATCAATAGACTGATATCATCTATGTAATATAATAAAATAATCCCTAGAATTATACTTTATATAATAAAATGTATCCTGAGATACTAGGTCTTTAATAGCAATATATTTATATTAGCCTTGTTTTGTGGTATAGAGTGACTAATTTGAGCGGTTAAGTTCCTATTCGGTAACAAATAACAACCAAATACAAGGAAAAGTTTAAAATTTTAAGCATTCTTTTTTTTTAACTTCATTTTGTCTAAAACCTTCATTAAGAATAATATAATAACATCAATCATCTAATATGTTTTAAATTATATATTAAAATAGGAAAAAATATATATTCAATTAATGATTTAAGAAAAAGTTCCCATAATATAACAAAATATGGCAGCAATTTTTAATATATTTAAATTTAAATTACTATAGTTTATAATTATAAACGTAAAAAAGCTAGAAACTGTTTATTCACGTTTTCCAATATATTTCAATAATTGATAGCAGTTTTATTAACGATGGAAATGCTCAAGAGTTGATGATTGAATCACACTGATACTCAATGAATCCCTAGAATTCTAAATTCTAAAATGATACGTTTTTGTCATTGACATGATTATGGATCGATAAGCTGGACAAACACGAATATATATATTAATTCCCTTGTGGCATACTCATAGTGTTTGTTGTATAATCCAATGGCCTTTGAGAACTTAGTACTATAGTCTGCTTGGATGTATATCCGTCTCGAGATGTAATAATTGATGACCAATCAAAAGCTGAAAATATAAATCTAGATTGAGCCGTTAAATATTGGGAATGGAAGATTTCTTACGCAGTCAAAGAGATTCTGATGATCATCGTTGCAAGTATTATATCCTATTTACTTTTAACTATTCAAAACCAAAAAGTTATTAACAAAACAATAAATGACAGGTATAACTTTTAACATATACAGAAGTCAAAGTGGATATGAAAAAGTGTAACATAACATTAGTCCTAACTTCGTGAATACTAAGGCGTATAAAGTATAATGCAAACTCCCATAATCGTTTATTCTTAAATGGCATTTCATGTTTCGACTCCTCAGCCCTGACGTAAATTATGTGTATTTTTAAGCTGGTCCGTTTTTTTTATAATGGTAATCTGAAGAATGAATTTTCTTTTGCTCAGCTGTTGTCATTATGATTTACCTCCAGATTAGTGAACTTACCTTCATACTACATTCAAGTATATTCCAAACCTGATTTAACATTTGTATGTGCTCATAAAAGACGGAGTTTAACCCTGAGGATTTGTTGCGGAGTTATAATTAAAAGTGCATGTTGTGCACATAGTAGAATTGAGGATCGATATCTTCCAAATTTATTTTTTCCTCCCTCGTCATAGCTGATCTAATGATAAGTCATAACAACTTAGCTGCTCTCCTCCGAAAATTCTTCAAAATGTCAAGGTTAGCATATTGGTTTTCGATTTCTTTTTTTTAACATCCTCAAAAAATACAGAAACTCTTATAACTATAACTACATTCCGGTGCCAGTGAGACCATGTCAATCGTTTGAGTGAAATTTTGTTGATTTGTGTAATTAATGAAGCATCTTACTTAGTATTGAAAATCAAGAAAATAAATAAAGAACAAGATAAATATTATTTAAATCTGTTATATAATTATACATACAGCAAAGGTATAATAATGAATGGTGAACTTAAATAAAAATCTAACCTTTCCATACAGCAACTTGAATAGCATAAACAAAAAAATTATAAAAAGACAAGGCTTAGAGAGATATAACATAATACAGATTACTATCTCCATTTACCTATTTGGTATTTTCAGAAATAAAAATAAGAAAATAATATTAACAACTAGGTAGCGTATCAAGAGATGTTTTTCTGCTCTTATATATATATGTATATATATTTAGTTTATAGTTTCGACTCAATGTATTACTTTCCACTTGTAAGGGCGGACCTACCCCTTCTTCTACCCTCTCCATTACCCCTTTTTCCGCCGCCCCTTCCTCTTTTACTAGGACCAGCGCTAGTACCATCACGTACTTCATCTTTCTCGTCCAGTGATTTATTCGCTCTATCTAATTTGGCTTCCAAACAATCCAAGTAGTCCAACTTTTCACCTGAAGGCATATTAATAAAAATTTTAACACATTATAATGATTTTATACAGGGTAGGGCGATTTGTATTTCAACTTTTTCTTTACATTTGGATAACAGACTGTGCATCAGCGGACATCTCACTCTATGTTATATAAAATTTCAAAAATGAATAATTCCATTGATTAAGGGTTATTCGTTATTTAATCATTTCTGTGGAGATTTTTAGAACCTATATAAATTATTAATAAACTTATTTTCTCAAGTCCCCCCTATCGAGCAAAAGGGAAAATAACGCAAATTTTTTTTAATAATTCGCATATGGCATACATTTTTTTAAACCATTTTCAGAAATGAAATTTACATCCATCTTTTTCTCCATAGTGACTTCAGATAAAAGTTTATCAACATTTTTTCTATAGGCTAGATAAGTGACAATCAAAATTATTAACTGTAAAATAACGAATAAAACTTTATTAATTAAATTAATTTTTTTTTTTTTTTTTCAAAATTTGAGTGAGATGTACGATGACGTAAAGATGATATAGTAAAATAAATTTTGCATAGACTATTTTCTTATCACATTACAAATTTTCCATATTAGCCATAATCGAAATTCGCAAAGAAGTTGAAAAACAAACCACCGGGTGGGTACATGGTACATTAGATAAACCTTCAACTATTTTAAAACTTTAAAAAAACAAAAATCTAGAGCAAGTACCAAGCACCTATTATTTGGAAGTGTGAGAATATGTAGGTGCTTGAGAACATGGATCAGTTCTCTCATATCAAATAAACACTCAGTATAAAGATGAAAAACAAACAAATACAATTATTGAATTAGCTTACGCGGGTTACTGTCGTAGTACAATCAAGAACAATTTTATAGTGTCTAAAATTGCTGGAAGAAGAATATTTGAAAAGTTTACAAGCCAAGGTGTGGCAAAAAAACCTTTGTTGCTGATTAAAAAGTCCATGAGTTCAAATGCTATAGTCCCTCTTAGTATCCTGGATCAGTGTTCCTAAGTCATTATTTTGGCTTAAACGCCACATTCTTACAAAAATACATAAGTCTCTCAGTTATAAATGGTTAAAAAATTTCAAGAAATGAAATTCAACAGAGGAAAAATCCTATTCTTCATGTGGTGATATAAACTGGATCCCAGATAGATTTTCAGAGAATGATTGCTGAGTAGCTAACGTGGACGTGTTCTAAACAAAGTTTGTGGTCTCATTCATTCATTTTTACACTATTGGCTCTACAAGTTGTTTTAAATAAGTGTTTAAAATATTATGGATCTATCAAATGGATCTTGTGGATATATGTAGGACAAACCTTCACTTAGGGGATCACTTTCTTCACCATCATCGACATCTTCATTATCATTTACAGCCTCCTCTCCCTCTCCATCACTATCGTCTCCCTCAGGCACTTTGGACTTGTTTTTATTCTTGCTCTTTTTCTTGGGGGTAACTTCGTCTGGAATTAATGATTTTTCTCCAGTAACGTCAGAGGTTCTCTTCTTTTTAGCGGATGAAGGTCCAGCAGTATAGGATGATGCATCTGTATTTCTAATTCAGTAAAAAAATTAACTAGACTATTTAACGTATCAATGAACATAATAATACCTCCTTTTCTTGGTATTCTTGAAGGCGTCCAAGGTTTGATCATAGGCCAAATGTGGAATCCATTCTTCTAATTTCTTATCCAGATATTCTTCAAGCTCTTTGGCATGCTGAAACCACTGACTGTCCTTTTCATGGAAAATATAACAATTCTTGAACATTCGCCTAACATCAGACAGAAACTCCTCAATTGTTGAGTACTAAAATCAATAAGAATGAATGAATAGTAATTAGTTATCTCCTTTTAAAAAAGGCCACTGCTACTACACATTCTTACCTGATCAATATTATTTTTATCTACACGATTTTTAATAACATCTAATGCAATGGGCTCCTTAACTACTTGAAGATATTGAGGGAAGTTTAAGTCAGCACAATCTTTGAAAGAAGCACTTTGAGGATACTGATTATATAATTCAAGTAAAAGTCGCCGACATATCATTAAATCGCGCTCTCCCATTTTCCCCTCTTCAACTTTGTTTGAATACTGATACACTTCGGCCACTGTAGCACATAAAAGACAAACCTGAAGGAAGACAGGAATAATGAGAATATATAAAACCTCAACAAGTAATTAATTGTTGTTATACCCAATCATCAGGAGGCTCAGAGGCCATAGAGGGAACATAACAATATAAATGATACACTTTAGGACATCTAGCACAGCAATATTGAACATCACCACCGTCATGACAAACTGCACACCAATCTTCAGCATCAGAACTCTGAGAGACTTCAGCATTAGAACTCTGAGAAACTTCAGCTACATTTGTACAAGTATTACTGCTGCTGCTATTGTCTACCCCTTCTTTTTTAACAGACACGGTAATTCCTTTTGGAGCAGACACGGACTCAACGACTTTTTCAGTTGTAGAAATCTGAGATATAGTAAGGCTACTATTTTGTGGTTTACTCATAGAAGCTTGGTTAGAGACAACAACATTTTCTGAAATTTTTTTCCCTGCTTCTTGAATACTTTTTAATGGTAATAGGCTCCGAGAATCGATCGCTTGTGAGTTTTTAGATGCAGTGACAGTTGAAGAAAAAGACTCCTCATTCGAATCCAAAATTTCTTTCTTAATTGGTAAATTAGGAGTTAGGCTTGTATTATTTGGCTGAATTTTAGAAATCGAAGGAAGAGTTATTTTAAAACTAGTGTCACTTGACTTAGAAACTGCATTAGCAGGAGAGACTACGGAGGATGCAGTATCAATTTGAGGAGTATGCCAACTGGAATTACTTCTGGATGGCTGTGTAGTAGTAGTAGTAGAAGATGAAGATTGGAGAGTAGTTGATACTTGTCCTGACTGAGGATATATCCCTCGTTGTGATTGTTCCTGTTGGCCGTAAGCAGCCACAAAGTAATTGTTTTGTTGTTGTTGTTTAACTTGGTCTCTTTGATGTTGTTGTGGTGGTTGAGCTTGCATACGGGGTTGTGGTGCTTGACCTTGCATGCGTGGTTGTGGTGCTTGCTGTTGTTGCTGCGCTTGAGTCCAATTATTAGCGTTGTTAGGCCACTGCTGTTGATTTTGTTGATAATTGGATGATGTTACAGTTATCTGGGACCTCTGTCTTAGGATTGGAGGCCTTGATGGAGCAGCTTCATTCGGTTTCAACACTTGCTGTTGATGAGAAACTCTCCTAATATCAAGTTGTTGAGGATTTTTGTGTTGCTGTTGTTGCATTAATTGCCTTTGAGATATGTGCATCTTTTGTTGAGCATTAATGGGCATATTTGGAGATTTTAAGACAGGACTATTATTCAAGGAATTAGAACCTCTTCCAACTCCAGCAGCAGGTCTAGCTCCAATGGCCTGTCCTTGTTTTACTTTATTTAATGCAGCTTGAGTAGCCGCCCCTATGGATTTGCCTCTGACAGAATTATTCATACTGCCCCTTCCACCACCGCCTCGGCCAGTTGAAACTGATGCACCTTTTGCACCACGAGTAGAGACACCCCTTCCAGGCCCAGCTGATGATGAACCTCCTCTTCCACCCCGACCAGACCCAGCAGATTTTGCTACAGCACCTCTACCTCTTGATAGTGGCGAACCTCTACCACTTGATAGAGGCGAACCTCTTCCGCCAATGTTGGCTGAAGTAAGCCCTCGTCCAACAGCCTTAGAGATAGATGGACTACGCTTTACTACCTGAGGAGTTTGGGGTTTCAGTAAGGTTGTGCGCTGTGCGATACGACTGGCCTGGGATGGAGATTCTAAAGGCCTTTTAATAACTACCTTCTGAGATGGAGAAGGAACTAATTGCACGTTGGGTTGAGAAACAATAGTCTCAGAAGGAGGAGTTCGAGGTGGAGAATTAAGTACTTTCACATCTGCTAACATTTGCCTATCAAATTAGAAGAAATATATTTATATATTAAGTTTCATATGATTTTATTATTACATACTTTAAGCAGGAATCTAATCCCTCATGCATTGCAGATCCCGAGTATTGTTGGAAATATGCATCCAGTTTAAAATTATTGGTTTGATCTGTAAGGCCAGTTGAGGTATCAGTCTTTTTAAGACGTCTAAGCTGTCTTTCCACTGTTCTTTTAGCAGAAAGTATACCCAAATCTTCGCCATATTGCTCTTGAGACTTGAAATTAATTAAATGATCTACAAATGCAAGAGAATGGTCGGCTTGTTGGAAGAGACGATCTAATGTATTTTTTCGACCATCTATAGCTTTTCTTTTATCCAGAATAGTTTTACTGACTTCTTTAATTAATTCTTTAAAACGACATTCAATTTTGTTAACAAGATACTGCTCAATGTCCTTCAACTGAGTGAGTAAAGATCGTTCCTTAATGTTGACTTCTGTTAATTTAGTACCTAATAACGCCCTATTTTCCTCCAATGTATTTTTCTTAAGCTTCACATCCGATATCATTTGTCGTAATTTAAATTTAAAGTCGAATGCAACTTCTCTCGAAAACCTATGCGTGTGACCTTGATGGTTTAATACTTGGCAATTCCTGCAAGTCAGTTTATCACAAGTTTCACAATAATAATCTAGATATTCTTGATCATGATACGAACAAATTTTTAACAGCTTTAAGGAGGGTACACTTGAAGAAGAGGAGGACAATTGTTTTTTTGAGGATATGACTAATTTTAAAGTGTGGTCCTTAGTCATTTTAACTCTCAGATGTGCTTTGACACAATCATCGCATAAATATTCCTCGCAATCTTTACACCATTGAGAGGAAACGTTGTCCTCATCACAACTCTGAAAATATTGATACACATTTACATAACATATTTCAATTAATACAAGAAATTCCAAAGATCATTACACTGATTGATAAAACTTCTCTTATTAATTACCTTAAAAAAAACTTAAAAATGCTTGTACAACATTAATTAATACTTCACTTCATACAACTAATTTGGGTAGATATAAAATTATAATGAGTTTACAACTATAATTATAATGAGTTTACAACTATAATTATAATGTATTTGAGAATTGTAAGTGCCTTACAAACTAAATAATTCATAAACAATTAAGTTTAAATGAGCTAATTCAACGATTTTAAAATGAGTTGTTATATTACTATCTAATCGTTACTTACATTACATATTTTCCCATCCGAATCTTCACAATCCATACTCGAATCAGCAGAAATAATGATGAGATTTTGAGTTATCTCATTCTCTAATGTTTTAATTTTGCAAGGGGGACAAAAGACTGACCTCTCAATTCCAATTGGAGCGACGTCAAGGTCTAAAATAACATCTTCAGTGCCCCTATTTGATGACGACTCTTTCAACTGATTTTCTAAGCAAAGGGAACAAATGGTATGTAGACAGTTTAATAATTTAGGATCTTTATCATAGCAATTCTGAGTGCAGTAAATGCATAGAGTGTCTTTGCCCACAACAGGATTTTTTAAATTAGAAAAGAAGTCTATAGACTGCCGAACAGACTCGGACGCAGTATCAGGGAACCCCAGATTATTTGAATCTTCATCTATAGACAAATGCGCTTTGAGAATACTGTGCTCCTCATCCTTTCTTAAATCGGCATTTCCTTTATTATTTAATTCATCCTCATCTTGCACTCCATCAGAGAAAGACTCAAGATTTCCAGTTGAATCTGCATTATTATCCGAAACTGTTTTTTCTTTTTTACTCTCCTCCTCGATCGACTTTAAACTATTTTCCTCTTCAACACCTGAATCCACATCCGATGACTTGTTACTCAGAGGTACGGAACTTTGTTCATGAGACTTTTGACTTTCCGTCAAGGTAACGGCATTGGAAGAATTCATAGAATTCTGAATAGATGAGGCAATTTGAGTTTTCGAGCTCGTAGAGACAACAGGAGATGAATTCATCTTTGTAGGAGTTGTAGATGATGTCGATGAAGTGGTCATCATATTATTAGGTAGTCTTGAAGGAGATGGCCGTGATTCTGGTCGTATGGTCAGAGGTGGCGGCTTTTTCAAAAGTCCAGGCTCTGTTTTCACTCTGGAGAGATCAAATCCAACTTCGTTTCGATTGAAATGTTTGACGAGGGGCTTGTACTGCCTGGGCTTGGCCCCTTCTTCTTCTACTTCTTGAGTTGAGCTGGGGTAGGCAGGACCCCCAATCCCCACTCCTGGACTTGCTCCTCCCCCCATGGAACACACTTTTTCGTTGCCCAGGCTCTGGCGAGAGATGGACACGCCTTTGGGTAATTCGGGCATGGTGAATTGAGCATTGTCTCGCACCACAGAGATTCCTGGAGGAAGACCTCCATTCGTAGCAATGTAGGGACGGACATCCTTCTCCACACCCAGTCCCACAGATGGACCCAGCACACCCGTTGATTGCACCTGCTGCGAATGATGGTGGGCATTAAAGTGCTGCTGCTGCTGTGGATGCTGCTGGATATAATGCTGTTGTTGTTGTTGCGGAGTATGATGCTGCTGCTGCTGTTGTTGTTGTTGTGGTTGGGGCCAGGATTGTTGTTGTTGTTGTTGAGGCTGCTGTTGATAATACTGTTGATATCCTTGAGGAGGATATCCTCCATAGGCGTAGGGATGTTGAGACATGAAAACTCAGGAGCGTCCTCTCATCCCACGACCCACTTCCATTAACAATCTGTATCACAATCCACAACTAAATAAACTACAATATTCTATCCCAAAATCTTTTTCTTTCTTTCCTTTTCTCTCTCTCTCTCTCTCTCTCTCTCTCTCTTTCCTTCTTCTTTCTTTCTCTCTCTATCTAGCTAGCAGTTACCCTACGTACTACTTCCCAATTGCATTATTTTACATACACAACATACGGAAGAAAAAGAACAACATCTTCTTTTGGCGTGCGCTTATTTTGACGCAAGTGCAAAATAATGTTCTCGTATGCATAAAGTAAATGCTGTAAATTGAAACTTTCACAGAGAAAAATAAATTAATCATTAAGCAATTATCATTTCAAAGACATCCATAATTTAATTTTAACTAAACTCAATTTTATAATGGAACAAAAATTATATATATTAATGACTAGAAGAGGGGTCCGCGTTGCAGGGTCAATATAAAAATAATGAAGGTAGAAAAAAAGATACAGAGAGAGGTGAAAGGAGGTTTAGCTTAGGTCAAAAACACCCTCTTAATGACCTCGGAGGACCACAAAAAGGATCATAGGAAAATACTTTTATATTTTATGCAAATGTATTGAAAAAAAACTATGGAGGAGGTGGTTTTTATTACTCCATGACGATTTTTAAAACCATGTCAGTTACATTTTCTCAAGCTTATTTACAAAAATTGGCTTATATACAAATTGTTTAATAAGTTATTAAATAAAAAGAATCCATTACTACTAATAACTTACATAATTAATGTTTCATTATAAAAATGGAGTTAAATTAAAAATATATGATATATATTCAATGTCATTAAAAAGACAATTATTTAGGGGACAAACTTTTTATCTTTTAAAAATAGGAAGTTATTAGCTGTCGAAGTGAAAATTTAATCAGTTTACTTTATCGATATGATCAAATTTTTATGCACTCCTGTCAAGTACAAAAAAAGAGTGTGTTCGATATTCCTTATTTCAGTCCTCCCTTGCACAAAAGTACTCTTCTTCTTCTCTCTTCTTTTATTTCTCTCCCTAGCTCTCGCTCTCTCTCTCTATCTCTCTTTTTATCTTTTCTCTTTCTATTCGATTTTGCCTTTAAAATCTTGTATACAATAATATTTATCGACAATTATTGTATTAGTACCTACATCAATAGTGGATATATACCTCCTACTGTACTATTCTATTTCCCTCCCTGACTTATTTATTATTAACAACCCTTTTGATCCCCTACTTCATAAAATGAACATGTAATAATAATTAGTTCTTGTAAGATGATTAATAGAATCTGAAGGATTCTACTATCAAACATTTAAAAAAGACAATATTTTTTCTAATAAGGGGAGACTCTGAGGTTGAGCTACATAAGGGAGATTAAGACCTTTCAAGAGGTTATTTTGAATTACAAGTTATCTACTTGTATGTACGTATAATGTACTTCTATTATTACATTGAGGAAGAGGGAAAAGCCAACATTTGGAATTGAAAAAAAGTCGATTCGAGCTATGTGCAATGTGGTGCACCAGTAAATTATGTACACTTTTCCCTTTTATAAAATAATAGCAGAAGTATCCGGCATTGCCCAGAGTTATTACTTATTACTGTAAAGTTGATAATTCTGTAGAGAAAAACGCGTGCAAGGAGAAGGGAGGGAGAAAACTTATGGTATCATCGTTTAAAATACTGATGTGATTATCAGCTGCCTGCTTTATTATGATTTTTGAAGGTATAACGAAAGTATTTATTAGCAAAATGTTTAATGACGACATACTAAGTATAATTGACTTAGACGTTTTTTATCTGTTACAGTAGATTTGAAAACGTCACACTCCATGAAATTGTAATTCATTATGAACCATATTCTCAGAATAATAACTAATGAGAAGACAAAGTAGAGTATTTCGAAACATATTTGAAGTTCAAAGTTTAATATAAAAGGCTTAAATTAAATATAATCTATGTACATAATAAATAATATACCATCATACATTTATGTTAAATATACAAAATTAAACAATTGGAATCATATAACTAATAACAATAAATTATATATACAGAATATTGAAATAATATTTTCTTGTTCTGACACCGGAATCCAGTTAAATATGCCATAACTTTAGGTTGCAAAATACAAGCGAGACGTGGAGTTTAATCAAATTGATAATCACCCCTCTTCTTCATGTGGAAGTTGCTATATACAATTGTACACAGGATAGATATATCTATACCGATGAAATTTAACTAATTATTAATAATAAAGTAAATGTCAAAATCATAAAATTAGACAATAAATATACTAATAAAAAAATGTTACAAATAAATCCATCTTACAGATTTAGAGCAAAAGCTAATTATGTAGTAATGTCCGGCAATATTACTCTTTATTAAGAGCATCAAAAAAGATATTTCCCACGTTATTTATTCTTATATAACAACATACTATCATCATGAAGGATATACACAATTGCTAATTATAATACTACACCCAATGTAACTACCCCCGTTGTTGTGACCATTTAAGCAGTTGTTTTTGCCTTTTAAGAGTTTTCTGAACACCATTTCTTGGAGCCTATCAACTATAGCTAAGCCTTAATGGATAAAAAAAGTAATATTTATTGACTATGTAATATTGGAAAACCTAATTATCATACCCAAGTCTTTAAGTGAAGAATTTAGTCTCAGACAAACTAGTTGCGAACCATCCAAAGCTACTACCCCCGTTGTTGTGAACATTTAAGCACTTTTTTTGCCATTTAATGAGTTGTGTATCATAATTCTTGATAATTTTAGCTAAAATAGAATCCTATTTTATGATTAGATTTATAAAAAAAAATGAATACTTACTGTTAGATGGTACAAACTTCAGAGTTCAATTTCGTAATTTGGTGTGGATGACCCTAAACATGCTGAAAATTATCTTAACTTCACAATTTACAATGGGGGTATTTCTATAAAGGACATCATTACCAACATCCTCAATTAATTAATTATGGTACCTCGGGAAGAGAAGAATAAACCCGTGTATTTCTCCATAATTTTTTTGAACGTAGGATAATTAACAATGGATAAGGTTATATTACATGCAATAACCACTCATAGTCTATGACGTCACTATTGCTAGAATTTTCAATTTGATGTATCGTACTGTCTGCTGGGCAAGAAAAACTGATTTTGACAAAACATGCAACCACTTATATTTTATGACGTCACTATTAAAAAGCATGGTAGAAGTCAAAACATAAGTCGTACACGTGTTATGGTATAACCTTGTATTTCTTTTAACCTTGGGGTACTGGCTTCAAGATTTTCAGATATACTAGATGTTCCTTTAAGCCTATGCGAGATGGGAAGAAAATAACCTGCTTTTCATTTAAAAATAGCTGATACTTGTAAATAAGAAAAATAGTCAAATGAAAGATACACATAGAGGTGGTGAAATACCTTTTAACCCTATAGGGCAAATATTTCTAACATGTGTACCGTTTGACACATTGCGGCTTGCAATATAGATATATATAGATAGCGTTGTGTCGGTCCTTATTTATTCGGTCCAGTCTAGTCTTAGGACTGTCGGTCCTTGGGACCGGACCTTAGGACTATCGGTTCTTGGAAATTTTCATAAAAATATCGATGGTTTATTAAGACAAATAAGATATAAGAAATATGTATTAATATTACTGCACATATCTCGCAAAAATATTATTTTGTTCATTATAATTCAATATAATACGAACATATTAATTAGTTATACATATAATTTATTTTATTATATAACGGAATAATTAAAAAAAGAAACGCTCATTGACGTCACGAGGGATCGATTATACCTCTGTAAGGATCGATAAATGGGACTCAACTCGACTGTGCTCCTCGGTCCTGAATAAGGACCGACACGACACTTCTTAGTTATAGGACATGAGCAAACTATAAAATATAAAGCCTGAGAGGATACAATGGTACAGCACTTTAATTTTTTTGCAAGATGTAGCTTTTCATTTTATGTCACTCAATTATTTTTTTTACTGACGTAGATAATTAATTTATTGTTACAATATATTCACCTGTCTATTCCTTGATATTTTCTTGAAACCTTCATAAAAATGTGGATTTTATCCGGATTTGGATATTTCCTATGCAATTTATTTGGAACATCCATAATCACGTTTATGGATGGGTAATTATGGTCGGGTTGAACGAGAATTGAAGAGAATGCTTCAGTATCCGGACTATTGCAGGATGAATAGTTCAAAATATCATTTATATTATTACAGGCCCCAATCCCTTTGTATCTCCTTAGATAAGTGGATTATGACCACTGCGTTTCCTTAAAGTGGTCTACTCTCTCCTACTATTCCCTGCAATATTATTAATCTTTGTTGAAGAATGGAATCTGATTAGTGCTGTACTCGAAATTTCATTGCAGAGTACATATATAAATAATTTTTCTGGGGAAATTTGACCCTAGATACGCTATTATACATAGCTCGTGATACATGATATGACCGTATAATGTTTTAATATGGATATATTCCAAATAGATACAGTAAATACTAGATACACGACATATCCAAGTTAATAAAAGCTAAATGAAAACAGCATTATTACTAAACCACTTAAAAAATAAATTAAAATGGTTAAATGTCTCTTTTGCATAATAAAAAAAAGTAATACAATGGAAATTTAATAGGATCTAATTTTACAAAAAAAACCAGCTCCGGGGTCATTTGAGGAAGAGGGCAAGGACCTAGAATGTTTCAAAAATTTGGAATATCTTATCATTTTTCAATATTCGCAAATTATATTTTTAGACAAAAAAAAACAACGTTTTTTTATCTAACATCCTTATAATTCGAAAATTTAAAATATTCAATTAGAATGTAGGCACCATATTCTGGAATTAATTATTGAGACAGTTTTCCAAGAGTGTTTAGGTGGCTCATCTTCTCCTGAAGTTACATTATTTAAAAGATTAAATGACAATTGGCAATAGAGCAATAAAACGAAGTATGAATACATAATTGCAGATAAAGAGGTGGTGGCTAGGACTTGTTGAAGACATACGACAAGGCACCATTGAATTTGCTGACGAACATCTCGAAAATAAATTTCCAAGGGACAATAATAGGAAATTCTAGAGCTAGTCATAATATTTCTTGGTGTTGCCTTAAGCGATGAGTTAAATTTATGATACCTGGTTTAATGAACCATGCACGTTGCCTATCAAATGTCGTGTATAGTCTGAAAATCTGGATATTTCAATCTGAATTTAAATTAACTCCCAGAAAAGAGAGAGGATTACAAGATATATGTGTTTTTATCGTAAAAATATCAATAAAAGTTTGAATTAATGCATCTAAGACGTCTGATGCTCCTTACAACGACCTTAATTTAATGAAGTCATAACTAAATTACTCAACTATTGATAGTCAAATTTCTGAATTAACATCATGCAAACTTTCCAAAAATTTATGGTACTTGTAGGACTCACATTTTTTAATGGTAGAGTACGTTTATAATCCAAAAGGTGGACGCTGAGCTCTTTAAAAGTAAATAATAGAAAGCAGCAACAGTTCTATGAAAAAGATGTATATAAAAATATAGAAGACTTTGTCACTGATAAGACAATAAACTTAATGTCAAAAAAATGGAGCTTCCTTATAGATTTTTAGAAGCTGATCCGGCATCATGGAATAATAAGGATGATTTCAAGCAGGGATCAAAAATAATTGGGTATCTCACTGTTATTAATGATCTTGCTGAAAGGGGAATTGCCTTCATACAATAATATGTAACAACTTTAATGTCTTCTACAATTAGTTGAAGATTGTATCCTGACTCGGAGAAGAAAACTTAAATAAATTTATAATAGCTATTTTTAAATATTCTGTTAATTACAAAAAAGTTAAATATGAAATCATTATGTTAATATAAATATTATATTACTAAAAAAACACTTTAAGAATTACATATAAATACTTTTGATTTGTTATTAAATCATTAAATATAGGAAAATGTGCTACATTGTAATATTACTTATTAATTAAAAAATATATACTTCCTTGTTCTTGGCCTCAAATGGTATTGGAGGTCTTTTTTTAAATAAAATTAGCCTCCACTACATTTTCTTTGCAATATTTTTTTATTAGACAATTTTTTTTATTTATTTTATAAAACTTGGCCATATAAATCTTTTCTTCCAACAAGTTAGTCAAGGTAAAGGTAATCAAATTGGCATTTTTATGTTAATTTATGTAAGTAAAAAAAACGTACTTACAAATCTTTGTAGATATAATTAGCTGTTCATTGGCTGTGATACGCAGATGAACAGAAACTTAGGCAAAAAGGCTACATTTCACTAAATATTTTTATCGTTATTTTAGACCCGTAACGATGGATTTATTATAAACATTTATAAAAAAACTTTGGATAAAAGTTTAACTTAACTAAATTTGTTTGTTTATTTACAAGCTGTAATTTATAGTAACCGGATGATATTAAAACAAAAGCACGTTTTTCTCCAAAAATAAGTAAAATTTCATAACTTTAGGGCCGTTGAGCTACCTCTAAATATTTATAGAAATCATTCAAACTTTGTGAATCGTATTCTTTTATCAAAAAAGAACGCATTTAAACACTCAATTTTTTACTTTTTCACAAAGACAGATTTAATTGGCACCCTAGTATTCAACCGTATTTTAAGAGGCCCTATTCTTCCCCCTTCTCCTCTTATATTGCAATAATATTACTCACACTTGAAAGTTTCCCTTGAGAGATGGAAAAAACAAATCTCTTTATAAATTTATCATAAATAATATTAAGTGAATTTAAAATGTGTTATTATTCATAATGAAGTTTGAAAAAAATACGAGCAATTTTCTCCCGGATAATTTTCCCAAATGGCAATTTTCTCTAAGAAGTTTTCTGCGCACAATATTTTATATATGGTTGATAGATTGATAGCGTAATTGAAAATGGTAGTTGAAATCAAGTATATATAAATATCTTGGAACTCAATTGGCAACCAAATGTTGATATACGGAATCCATTGGTCTTTTGCTAATCTGCACCGAGATTTGGATCAAGGTTAATTGTCTTTAAATTGTGTTGTTAGTCAGAGTTTTCCATAATAGTAGAAGTCAATTTGCTCAATTTTTAACATTCAGTGCTAGAAAAGTGTTTTAAAAAAAGTTACCTCACATGATAATACCCTCCATAAAAATACATTACGGAACTAGAGTTGCAACGCGTCTGATGAATGAAAGGATTGATGAATAGAAAAAAAAAAGAAATTCTATACATAAAAGTAGATATTATTTACTAATTTATAATCTGATCATGCCCAGTTCTACGGGGTGCACAAGCATGCATTCCACCCTAAAAAATCGTTTGCACCCTCAATTGAAAAAATAATAAAAATATATAATAAAAAAGATTTTTCTTAATATAAATATGATAAAAATAATAAAATTCTTGCTCACAGAACACATTGTAATGAAACTTGTGATAATTTCTATTAAATACCGTTAATATATGAGCATCCACGTCACTTTGACTGTTCACAAACTGACAAAATCACTCTTCATTTATGTATGGTGTTTTGTTTATATGTTGTTTGGCAATAGTTCGCTCAGTGGGGATTTATTTTTGTTGCTGGAAGTAATTTCACTCGTTTATATAATTAATTAAACAAACAAATCACAATTTATTGTCAATTAATAGTATTAACAGTACATTTTAATAGTATATATTTTGTTTTTTTACTATTGCATATAGCAATATCACACTTGAGGTCGCAATCTTTTCGCTCTAAATCAGTACTGCTGTGATTAGCCGCCGTCCATCATCGTTTGCAGTCGTCACCATCAGAAGGAAACAGAAGAGAGGACTGGGTGTAAAAGACTGTATTTCAGTACTCTGGATGTTGTAGTGGGAGGGATTAAAGCAAGATTCGGTGTAAGAAACAGCCAACTGGTGCAAGCCATGTGCACCTTACACCCAGGGAGTGAAGATTTCCTGAACACAAACAAAGTGAGACCACTACTTGACCTAACAGGCACAGAAATGAAGGAAGCTGAGTTTGCTGTAGCATAGTAGTTTCTGCAGGACAAAATTGCACAATCAATTGAAAACTGGACTACACAGGACATTTTGATACGATATTGTGAGCCTCTAGCAGCCATGCCTACTGTGCTAAAAACCCTGAAGCTCAGTCTTACCTTCGGTGCATCAACTGCAACATATCAAAATTCCTTTTCAACTCTCAAAAATGTGTTCAGTGAACACAGAAGGAGCCTGCTCCAAAAAAGAAAAGCCTGCCTCATCCAGATTCCTGTGGAGAATCCTTTTGATAATCAGCAGACCTTAATTTGGGTACTACTACTAGGTAAGTAGAGCACAAATACAAAATTTTAGCAAATTTGGTTTGACCTATTGCACAATTACAATTTCTAAATACGTATGAAGCAAAACTTTTTTGTAGTATGTTATTTTAATCACCATGTATTTAAATAGAATAGGGGATACTGTAATACTTTTTGGGTAAAGCTGGAAAAGAGGAAAACTTGCAAAAAAAAAACAGGTAGTTAAGAACAATAGATATTCCCTTTCAAATCAAAGAAACAGAAGGCAAGAAACAAAGTAGTTTGTAGCTAAAAATTGACGAATGACCTATTTATATGTGTAAAGTAGTTACTAATTTAATTATAACTATAAATTTATATTATGATATGATGATCATAATTAGTGAAAAAGGAAATAACTTAAAAATATATATATTTTTAAGTTATTTCTCAAATGAAGTTTAATAATATCTTCTTTATTTAATAAACGTGTCTAGGTGCAATAACTTATTACTCTCTACTATCAAAGAAACTAAAGTCACAAAAAAATTATAAAACAAGATAATCTTTGTTTTACCATTTAAATATTTTACTTTTATACATGTTTTTGAAACAACGCATTTTGCCAATTTTTTGTTATAAGTTTAAAATATTTATAATCTATGACTATGGAAAAATTAGAGTGAAATCTTAATGACATCATCTTTATTTAGGTCTATAATGGAAAAAGGTCATATTTGCTATATAAATAAATTCTTTATTCTTCTTTAAAAAAATGGATTTATAATTTTTATTTGTATTACGAAGATGACTTTGTTGGCATTTAAGACTTTTTTAAAGTTACAGCTTTTTAATTTCGTATGTTCCTCAAGTTAAAAAGCAACAATAAACAGCTGGGTCTTTTAATACAAAAAAAAAAAAAAGTTTTGTTATGACCCATGTACTATCTATTATTTGCTACTACAACTCCCAGGCTATCATCAAAGTACATTTATTGCAGTTCCAACAAATGATGTATTTGAAGGCGACATTCATAAATTACCAAATGACTTCTAACTTTTGAGACGACTATGTTTGTACTGTAAACCCTTCTTAAACCTGGAACATCAAAGAGGGAACTTTCATATCGCTGAATATCGTTTGTCGTTTTTTCTTTACATGTCATGTAAGGGACCAGCAAACTGAGTTTAGATGAAAATGAAGTATTAGTTTTGTACACAGGCAGACTACAAAACTGAACAGACCCTTTTAAAGAGGAGTTTCAGCATTGAAACTATTCCTGAGTACCTGGCTATTTTGTACATGTATGCCAGAAACTTATGTATTACTCATAGTTCGTAAATAGAGCGATACCACCAAGTCAATAATTGCATTGGTAGTAATTGAAAGATCATTCTGCTACTCTGGATAATTTACATGTTACGTAACAGAGAGATATAATGACTGCTAGGGACTTCCTTGTATAATCAAGCTAGACAGATGAAAAAATGAAGTCACTCAATATTTTCCACCACAATGGACCGACTGGCAATAGGTATGTAATTTAGATATTTATCATATTTTTTTGTCTGTTGATCGAGTTTTGTAAGACATTACAAAATCAATAGTAAGAGCTCAAATGAAATATTCAAACTGATGTTATTCTATAGTCGTTAAAAATGTGTAATTGGATAAGATATAGAAAATTTTACTTATATAATATTTATTTTGATATCAAATTAAAATTGATTTGTTGATAATATAAAAATTAAAAATATATACTGAAAAATAGTGATGGCAAGAAAGCAATTTTAACAATCAACTGTAATATGATTGATTTAAATGAAAGTTCTAAGGTGATGTAATCATATGTCTCATGAAGATATTGAGCTAAATTTATTATACCGTCCTATTGATAAAACAATGAAATATATCATTTGGTTTAAGAAGGTTGTCTGATAAATGATAAGAATACTTGTGATAGGACGATTAATCGGAATCAGGTGTTCTTTTTGGAATTAGAAAAATAATGTTTAATTTTCGATTCCGATTCATATTTATTACTGTTATTTAACTATTTATTATTTTCTAAGCTATGAAAAAAAATTAAATATTAAACTGTCCCCCCCCCCAGTGTAATATTTGATTTCTTTTTTTTAAAGTATTTATTAGAAATCTAGTCTAGAATTTTTTTTTAAGGCTGCTGAGGTTTTTTTTGAAAATAATCATGAGTTTTTGAAATTTTTTCCCAAAAATTTAATTTTTTGTGAATAGTTGTGAATTTTTTCAATTAATTTAATTATAAAATTGTATACTTGATATTTTTATTATAATTTTGTTTTTTTTAAGGGGTCTGTTTTTTTTTGTCCTCATAGCAAAATTGCATTTTTTTTACCATTATATAAAATATTAAAGGATTGGCATTGGAACTGGAATCATTTTCAGGATTTTTTACTAGAATCGCAAAGGATTTTTTTTTTTTTTTTTTAATCGTCCCATCACTAAAAAAATACAGATATGACATTATGATGTATATTTTTAAGTTGAAAAGAAGGATAGAACAGGGAATCAAATATTTTTCAAGAAAAATAAGTAACTCACTATTATGGCAAATATGAAATTTTTCAATAATAGGCCTAAATAAAGATGATTCCATTAAGATGCCACTCTAATTTTTTCATACTCATAGTGAATAAGCAGGTTAAATTTTTTACAAAAAATTGGGATATTTTTACATGAAACTTAGCCCAAGCTAAGTTTCATGTAAAAATTTAATAATACATTTTAATATTTCGTAATAATTTTGACATGGTAATTTTTCGACAAAATGTTATTTTGAATAAAAATTAAATTAGAACACGTTCCTTTGTGAGTATTTTAATAATAGAAATAATTAAATGAAGATAAATTCCTTAATGTCCTGGACAACCCCAGGCATACCTTCTCTAGTAAAAAGGTTAAAATGATTGCAAAAATAACGGATTTTTTTTTTCACAACTATTATAAACTGTTAGATATGTATAACTCACTAAATATAGGCATAAATTATAAAGAGTCTCCTATATACAAAAATTCAATGCCAAACTTCATTATAATTATATATTAGAATATATATGTTAATGTGCGTCCCACTTAGAAAAACAATGATAAAAACACATTTATTTCAAAAACGGAGACAAATACAGACTTTAGACATAAAAAAAAGTTTTTTACGTACGTAAGCCCAGACTTGTACTCGTTCAACCTTTTTCCGTTCAATCGTTCATTTTGTAAAAAAAAATCCGGTCGCCCTTCATTTGGCCGTTCAATCGTTCATTTTTTATTAAATATTTATTTATTTTATATTTATCTAGTAACAAAAGTCCAGCCTACAAAATACTCATTAATAGATAAAGCCCTTTTTGTTTCTCAATATACATAAAAATGAGCCACAAGGGCGTGGCTTGCTTAAAGCAAAACAGGCAATCTCAGGCGTTCTGAAATGTATAGGCCTCCAATATACTGTTAAAAATGATGCTCTTAATTTTTATAAAATGGTGTCCAATTTATTTAAATTGTTTTTTTTTAACAGCCTCAAAATAGTCTACAGGCAATTTTTTAGGGAAGCCTCGAAAAGTGTCTTCAGGCATTACTTTTATTCGAAGCAACCTGTGAAATATTTTCAAGGCCCTCCCTCCTTTAAATAACAGCTGAACAAACATATTTTTCAAGAGTAACATTATTTACTAGCAAGGCCAATCCGTGTCATAGACAATATAGGCATAAGCTAAGAGTGCCGTTTATTCAGAGGCTGCTATATTGGGTTCCGGAAAAAAAGGAGAGCTTGAAACTAACCTGAATTTTCCAACATGAAAGTTGGGTCAAGTTGGGCCCATAGACTTTGCTGATTGTTTCAAGACCCTGTAAATTCTTACTATGAGTTCATCTCTTATATACCCACAACGTTATATGTTACATTTTTTAATTATTTATAATATTATTAGAGGTTTTTATGGTTTCTCAGAATAAATGTGTAAGGCAATTAATAAATTGATTTTTGTGTGAGAGTATAATATTGAATATACATATTATATTATTGGATAATATCTTGCATAGGGCGCCAAATTGATTTTGATTGGCCTTGGTCGATTGCATAGCTAATCACAATACAACACAAATGAAATCTTTAAATATAAGAAGCAAGAGCAGGTTGAAGCATCAAACGTCATTCACTCCCCTTTTCTTTTTTTTCAACTGGCAGTCCGAGGCTTACAAATGTGTAACTAATTCTAACTAAATCGAAGATAAAGCTATAAAATTGACTTAAATTATGTGTTCAAAGACTAACAACTCCCTATTATAGTTTAAGACTAATAATTTGATATTGTAATAATAAATTATCCATAGATGCTCGTTCCATATACTTTATGTAATAGGGTATTTTAGCTTAGGTAAGATTATAATTTTCTACGTATTTACTCATTTATAATTATAATTCATAAATATGTTATTAAAATCGGGACCCTGCCCCTTATAGATAGAAAAAACACAGGGCACTGTTCTACAAAACTACAAATTATATGGTAAGAAATGAAAAGTATATAAAGTCTAGACAGTACAAGGTTATGCCATCAAGTAATCAGGCTTGCCAGAATTTTCAATTTGATGTACCGCACCGACTGCTGGGCAATAAAGAAAGATTTTGAAGTCACAGAGTATAAAAGTGGTACTCTAAAAGTCACAGCCAAGGAAGGCGATATATAACTACTCATAGTAACAGTTATCCTCTTTTACGTCACAATTAAAAGGGTGGTGGAAGTCAAACATTAGTGGGAGAAGCGAACCTTGTATTTTCTAATAACCATGGACAATATCCAGGGGAATCTATGGGAGCTTTAGCCACCCCGACCCCCAAAAAAAAAAAAAAAAAAAAAAAAAAACCAGGAATTTTTGTTTTGTACCAAAAAAAAATTCGTCAGGATAAAAAAACTTTATTTATGGATTTCTTTTCTAAAGAAAAGATAATTCGACCAATTATGTAGAAGAGAAAATTTTTCATATTTCTAACTTTTTCTAAAAATAAATATCTATATATATATAAAATGGACCTCTTAGAGCTGTTCTTGTTAATACCACTAATATGTCTCATAGAAGGACTCTAATAAAGTTAGTTGTACCAACCTGTGTAGACTTCTTCATTGGCGACCCCAACATTTGAACACAATGCCAATCACTAGGTCAAAGGAACTTTAGTCAGAGTTCTCTACTGTGGAGGAGGCAAATGCTTCAAATCCAGATGTTCCGGCGTTGGCACAATCTTGAATCACCGAGGCACGCCTTCCTCAGTTCGATGAAGAGGACGTGGAAATCTGGTTCGATGAGTGGATTCAATCTTCAGGACATACGGGATTGTATAGAACGAAGAGAATACAATTATAATGATAGTGCCATTATCCGTCCTAGACTCACATAGACCCATGGCCCGGGCTCAGACAAACATGAAGTCTGAAGAATTTTTGAAGGTTTGTGATGGGTTAAAAGAATCTGCTACGTCTGGGATATCATCTTTTTATTCTCCTTACTCGAGCCTGGGGGAAATATTTGAAGCGTCTATGGTGAGAAAGAAAAGAGATTTGAATTGGAAAGTAAAGAAGAAGCAAACCTGTATTTGCTGTAAACACAGGACTCAAGTTCATTATCGATTCTGGAGCTCAGGTCTCTCTTTTACCCAAAAAATTGGCACTTAAAGGTTTTAGAAAAACTAAGTAACTGTTCTTGGTCGCCTAGGGAGAACAAAGAGGTGTTCTTTTGGGGATGTCGTCCCTGGATATCGTCCTTGACGGGAAGAACTACTATTGGATTTTTATCTAGTAGACAAGGCTCCTCCAATTTTTGGAGTTGATTTTTACAACGTCACGATTTAAGCATTGATGTAACGAGTGACTCGCTCTTCAAAAGACCGGTGTGCCTTCACCTCAACAAGCTCACACTTGAGGATACGTTCATGAAGCAGTTCCCATTGCTCTTCTCTTCCTGGGATTCTCACACACCTGTTCGGCACTCGGTGAAGCACTCGATAGTTACTTAAGAGGCGCCCTGTTGCGCTAGGGCTCAGAAACTCAGTGAACACCAATTGGCTTTCTGAAGAAAGAAGTGGACGAGTTTCTGGAGCTTGGAGTTCCGCAAGTGTCCTCATCTTCCTTCTCATCGGCAGTGAACATCGTAGAGAAGCCAAGAGGAGGATTCCGCCTCTGTGGGGACTTTTTGTCAACTAAATCGCATTTCTGAGGTGGATTGCTATCCCCTTCCCAAAATGAGATCCTTTTCTCATATTCCTTTTTTGAAGATGATTCAATCTTATGTAAGCTTCATACCGGGCCACTTTCACTACACGGGAATCATGTATCCCCTATTGCTAAAGCATACTAAGTTCAAATGGTAAGAAAAACAGCAGGAAACCTTTCGAAAAAATGAAAGGACTCTTTCGGAACAGACTCTCTTAAGCTTTTGAGAGGAGAGCACCCCTTTGGCACTGACAACAGACCCGTCATTGATAGGTATAAGAGCTTCTTTAGAGCAATGGGCAAGAATTGCATGGACACCATTGGGTGTTTGGCCCAAATAGTTGACTCCTGCTCAACAAAAGTGCTTGGCATTTGATAGGGAGGTGCTTGCAATCAAGGAGACTCTGGCACATTCCGCTGGTCACTGAAATGGTTTGAATTTATATTATTTCCCGACCACAAGCCAGTTCGGCATTGGAATCGAGGAACCTTGGTATCTGAGTTTCATTATCAGATTAAACACAAATCGGGGAAAGAGAACGTTGTGACTGAGACAGAGTCGAGACTGATAGCTACATTGAGATCCGAAATGTTTACCCTCCTTGAAGAGTTGTTACAGGACCAGTTCTTAAACCCATTTGGATTTTAAAGCAAGGTCTTTTGTTACTAGGAAGTTTGGAAGTGGTGTTCAGGTCGGTTTTGGGACGGATGGAAATTTCAGACCTATAGACTCATCAAACAAGTTGTATAAAAAAATATTTTATTTAGCTCACGGTCTTTCACAACCAGGTTTTAAAGCTACTTTGCGTGAGGTCTCCAAGTCATTTGCGTGGCATAATTTGAGAGAAACGGTCAAAAAATGGACCCAGGAGTGTCTATCTTGTCAGAGGAACAAAGCAGTAACTCACCCCAGGCCGTCTGATCCTACTCCGTTTTCTCTGATTCTCCAAGATTTTGTACACTTCACATATATATTGTTGGGCCCATACCTCCGTTAAATGGTTACAAGTACCTTTTAAAAGTTTTGGGTAGGGCCACAAGATGGACTTAAGTTATTCCCATGTGTGATACCATGGCTCAGACCATTGTGGAGTCATTCTTTTTGAGGTGGATATCAAGATTTGGCGTGCCGGCTTCTGTTCATTCCGACAGAGGAGCTCAATTTACTGGAGGACTTTAAAAGAGACTGGGAGAAGTCCTCGGTTCAAACAGTTCATTAACTACGACTTATCATCCTGAGTCGAATGGAATACTGGAAAGATTCCATAGGTCTCTTAAGGTAGCCTTGGCTGCAAGGATGGATCAGGAGGGCGAGTCGTGGGTTAAGGTGCTTCCGTTTGTGTTCATGAGGATTAGGGTATCTATTCTTTTTTCACCGGAAGACTCATTTTCGCCAAATGCACCATTTGTTGGGATCAGCTCCCCACTTACTGATGTCGTTGCCAGATTCCTCTGATGCTCCGAAGGACAGGGACCTTTTCAACAAAGTAAGAAATATGAAGCATATTCCGCCGAGAATTGTTTCTCAGCCTTCAAGCCGAGTCCCGACTTTCTCTAGATGCATCAAGTCAGCTATATTTCCTACGTACCTTGGTCCATTCAAAGTATTGTCTAAATCTAACAGGACATTGAAAATAGAGCTGGGTCATCGATGCGACATTGTATCGGATGACTGTTTGAAGCCTGCTTTTGGTGTTCTGGACATTGTCCCTGCTTTTAAAACTTATTTTAGATCCTCCACCAAGGATTTAACATTCATTTTACGCTTTATCTAATTTTATGTTGTTATGTGAATACTCTCATTTATTAATGGTTTTTAATTAATTGGTTGATTTTAGCTTGGCGTTGAATCTGGGGGGAAGCATTGAAGTAAATCTAGGAGCTCTTCTTGTTTATACCAATAATATGTCTCATAGAAGGACTCTAATAAATTTAGTTGAAGTAAGATAACGAACCTGTTTAGACTTGTTCATATTTGTATACAGGGTAGTAGGGCAACGAAATGTGGACTATTAATAAATGCTTCTTTTCTCATTACTATGAAAAGGTTTAGTGATCCTTTTTTGATATTCTGTTTTTGCCGTTCTTTTTACGCTAACCAATTATACCAATCATTTAGTAATTTCATCATCATGAACGAGCAAAAAGCAAAAATACAGTGTATCTCAGATATCATAGATGCTGGAGTTGATTTGATGAAGATTACGGACGTACTTAAATGCTCTGGGATCCTGGTTTTTAAGTTAACCAAGATGAAAAAGAATGGAGAAGACCTCTCCAGGAGACCAGGAAGTGGAGGGAATAATTTAAATACGGATAAAAAGTTCTTATTAAGTTTGCAGAAGAATATAAAGGAGGATCATATTAAGTCGATCCAACGACTTCTCTGTGGTTCCTTGGACCATCAGGAGGGATATAAAACACAACTTGGAATTATTTTCTCTCACAAATACTCAACTCCAGCTTCTGACAGAGGGTATGAAAGTCAGAAGGCTCGAGAGGTGCAAGAAAATCCTCACATGTATCAAGGCAAATGGGTCAATTGGGAAAATTTTCTTGGACAAAAAGATTTTCTCAGTTGATCAATTCCACAACCGTTAGAAAGACCCCTGGCTTGCAGAAACAAAATAAAATGTCCGAGGGGTTTACCACACCAAATATCCAGTCCAAACAATAGTAGTCGGCTTGTCGCCACTGATGCAAAGTAGATACCTCCCATTTCTTTTTTAAAGGCTGGACATAAAGCCTACAATAATGTGTTTAAGTACACCATATTGCCATGGCTGAAGAACAACTACCCGGAGGGTAATTACGTGTACCTTGTTCTGTGACGGGGTTTAGGAGCAAAATAGGAACACAATATTGCCTGCGATGATAAACTACTTCGTTCAGCAGGCGGTACATGTCCACACTGTGGACCTCTTTTTTTTAAAGCCCACCATGGCCAGTCCGAAGGTGATAGCATGCATTCTACTATTGCACGAACCTTCTGAACTGGCTTCTGTGGTATGCACAGCTCGAAGAAACCTAAGCCATACATCGCTAAGCAAATGGAACCAACTGACTTTTTTGATTGGAAGACCATGCAGGAAACCTCAAAGTTATCAAGGCACGAGTTGTATTTGGGGACGGAATCAACTGGAAAAAAAAATCAAGAAAGTCACAAAAAATTCTCCTCTATCCATTTTTGTATGATCTTCACATGCAACGTACGGTCTCTCTGAACTGAGTTTGCTACACCGGCGAGGTATCAACATCCAACTACATCTAGGTGTTGTTTACCGGAAAAATTGCAAAAGTGAAAAACGGATCACTGGCATGATTTGGGGAGGTACTCAAAAATCGGGTCGTAGGAGAGCTCGAGGAAATGAGAGATGTAAGCGAGAAAAACTGTAAAGCTCATTACAGTTGGAGGAATCTGGAATCTAAATAGAAAGATGATAACAACGATCTTGGTCACTTCGTGTACCTTCTTTCTTACACATAAAGTACGCAATAGGCTGTATTATGTAATCACTCAAGGGTATCGAATCCCTGGAGTTGAGCATCCACTATCTAGGACTGTTAATGTATACTGTAATGTATTTCCTTCCCCCTTGTTCTTCTTCTTATCGTCTTGTATTTTCTTTTATGTATATATTGTATTAAAAGTACTGTCTTTTACGTAGTATAAATAGTCATGTATTTTGTATATTAATTAGAGTAGGTTTTTGTATTATAAAGAATACAGATGTTCCTTTAATAATTATTGTATTATTTCCTCCACGCCATTCCTTCTTCTCATTTGTCTCTCGGTCATCCTGGATCTCTCCACCTATAAATAAGTTTGTGTCTCCTCTCCCTCGTCAAGACCCAACATATACCTCCATAGGATCTCGAGCCAGGTTATGAGAATCCTAACAAGAGACTTATAAGTTATAGGCTTTTCCAACAAATTTTTATGTGTATTTTTTAAAGAATTATACAATAACAATTGAATATATAACTTGATTTCTAATCATTGTCCTGTGTGAGGGTTAAATTCCATCAGTTAACTAATTTATTGAATAAATGTATATGCATATTTAATTACTATTTAAACGTCTTTAAAAAAGTATATTCGACACTTCCTGTAAATATCTAACTTGGTCAATTGTAGCACGTATGTACTGCAATAGAATGTATGTCTATAGAATTCTTGAATTTGGAACACAAAGTGGTCTAGAAGACCTTGCTAGAGTAAAAATCTGGGATGTGATGGGATATTTAAATGTAGTCCAGAAAAATTTATCAATTTTTTGTTTTTTTTGTGTTCCACGTTTGTTCGTTTTACTGCCGGGGAAAATCTCAAGAAATTTATCTTCCGTTTTAAATTGCGATTTTAAAAAGTCTACACCCATTAATGGTTGATTTCCAGAAGGCAATATCAAATGCATTCAGTGAAACTTTCCCGACTTCTAACATCACTGGTTGTCTTTTTGGTAGGGACAAAAATTTGTATAGGCACATTGTAGATCTAGGCTTAAAAGTTTGATATCTAACTGATTTCAAATTTTAATAATAAAGTCAAGTGCTTTACAGCCTTGGAATTTCTCGCAGTTATTTAGGGGTTTATAGAACTCACCGACGACAATGATATACCGAAGAAATTTGCTTCTTACATTGAAACGAATTGCATTGGAGAAGAACAAGGCTGTAGAGAAAACAGACATAGAAGTACAACCATAAATTCCTATTGAAATTTTAAATATGTACTAAAGGACTCAAGCTAAGACGATTCGAAAGATTAACAGTGTAGAAAGATTTCGTAAAGCTTTAAAAATCTCTGTTACTCCTATTCATCCCAACATATAGAAAGTAATAGACACTTTAAGAAGGATGAGAGCCTAGCAAGAAAAAAAGGTATTTAGACTGTGGTGAAATAACACCGATATCCAAAAAATATTGTAGTATAAATAGAAGGATCTACAATATTACTCTTAATTATAATCAAGACGAAAAGATGGAATATTTAAGAAACATAGCTTATAATTTTCATACGTTTTAAGATTTATTCATCGTTATGCATTATTTATGTTAAATATAATATCTTGCATATATATATATTTCTGGCCTAGGCTACACTAAGTTTTGCTAGGTGCAATTTGACATTTCCTTTGGTAAGTTTGACATTTTTGTAGCATAATCGTACTCATAATGTTTTGACTTACGACCCTCATTTGTGTTGCTTACAGTGACTTAAAAAAAATAATTTGGCAAAAAAATGGAACTAAGTCGTGGACATTTCTATGCAATCATTTTTCACAACTTTTGACTTGGATTATCAGGACAAGAGTGCATTGATGAACTTCAATCTTTGTATGGCAATGAAGCACCATCCTATACCACTGTGAAAAACTGGTTTAATGAATTCAATGTGGCCAACGATCGCTCAAATATGAATTCCGTGAAGGTCTTCCAAAAACGGCTGTTGTGCCAGAGAACATTGATGCCGTTTGTGAAGTGATAATGCAAGATCGTCATGTGACATAACGTGAGATAGAACCATCCTTGGTTATTTCTCAACGAGTTCAAGTTCGGAAAGGTGAAGTATTATAGAGATAGTAACCAAGTGGGGCACTGTTGTTTTTTTCTTGGGGGGTTGATAGAGACAGTGGGGATTGTTTCATGCTTGAGGTTGAAGATCAAATAGCGGCTAATCTGTTGCCACTAATTGCAAAGTACGTCGAACCCGGAATTACTGTCATGTAATAGGCAGGTACATTCCTTAGGTATACAACAGAGTACTGTGGTGCACAACATAAATTATGTAAACCCCTTGACTGGAGTTCATTCTCAGACTAAATCATTAAACCAAGTAGAGTATCGAGCACCGTTAGCATGAGAAAATAGAATGGTCAATTATTGCCAAAGGCGGGAACTTGGACTCGAGACTTGCGACTCTAGTTGGACTTGAGTCCATATTTTGAAGACGATCTCACAATCAAAGACTCGAGACTAGACTTGGACTCCATAGCTAAGTCTTTTGATTCCACTTGGACTCCAAAGCGATTATATTATGTAGCCAAGAAAAGCTTTAACACTATGGACTCTATATTACTCGTATAGTTATGGACTTGAAATGAGCAGGAATGACATCTGAGGACTACTTGGAACTATTCAAGGACTTTGGCATTACTTGAGATTCGATATGAACTCGCAGTATAATGACTTTTTCCCTAAATTAATGCTGTGTCGTAAGTTGCAGGAATGGAACTGACTCTCCGATATCTTTGAAAACTATGTGTTAGATACAATAAAAGATAAGAAACCTACTAGAATTCATGTGTGAACTCATTGCATTTTTAAATAAGGACTTCGAAGACGACCTATGCATTTAAAAAATCCTGCCTTTCTACATGGCAGATTTTTGAAGCCCATGCCCTATTAAAATGAAGCAAACTAAAAATATACGGAACTGGTCGACCTCCTTATCGGGAAAAAAAGAGAGGAGGTATGTTAAGATTTTATAGATACTTTGGTATCAAAAATTTGCTGCACCTTCGATCTAAAGCAGAAAGAGGAGTGAACTTTACTCTGATTCATTAATATTTCAAAAATGTGCCTATTGGAGGAGGAGGAAAAGAGAGTAATAAGTGATCGCACATGGACCGTTTATTAAATAAAGAAGATATTATTAAATTTCAGTTGAGAAAAGAAGATGAAAAAAAAATAAATCCTTTTTTGTTATTTTTTTTCCACTAAATATCATCTTGATATGATAATATAAACTTATAATTAAATTAGTAACTACTTTACACATATAAATAGATCATTTGTCAATTTTTAAATACCAACTACTTGTTTCTTTCTTTGATTTGGAAGAGAATATTTGGAAGAGAAAGTGGTTTTCAACAACCTGAAGAATGTTCTGTAAGTTCTCCTCTTTTCAAGCTTGGCTCAATAACTTCACTCCTCTTTCTGCTCCGTCGTTAACCAAAGAAAAGTTATCGATTTTTTTATATACTTATACAAAAGTCAAGATATCATTCCCAATTTTCAACTGATTTTAGCAAGAAGCTATTGTCAAGCTTTATGACGTCAAAAAAGACCATGAATCTTAGCCAACAAACTGCGATAAATCAAAGTCATCTATGGTATCTTTTGGAGTCTGTGGGAACGTCTGTTTTCCATATTTGGACCCATGCCTTTTGCTGTAGAGTCTTTGTTCTAAAGTCAGTAATTTTGAAACCAACCATGTTTTGATGTCGTTTCCAACTTGATCACAAAACAATGATAATGATACTAGTTCTTCAGTTAGGTACCACAAATGTGCCGAAAATGCCTTGATTTCTGCATTTGTACAAGTATGATCGATCTTCTTATTACTTATCAAGTTATTGACTAGTATGAGATCATTCAATGCTGCTGCTGAAGGAAGTGGAGCTATAAAACACCAAGACACGTAACCAAAAATGAAAAAGCGTACAAAGCGATTTATTTTGTGTTGTTGTCCAGTCACAAAAACAGTCCCCTTAGGTAAATCTTGTACCATTTTTTTGCTGAGTAGATCGATCTCTATAGAATAAAGGAGCTTACCCATCCACTTTACTCTGTGTAAGGAACCAGGCCTGATGAACTATCTGAAACCTTTATCCTTACCCTCACTTAAGCAGAAAATCACGAGCATTACCAGTTCCTAATATTCCCTTTTGACAAAAGTCTCAGGTGAGAAAAATTTTTATAGCTGAAGGATACCTTCTTTTTTCTCTTCTAGTCTCAAGTCCAGAAATGGATAATTGAGTCCTTGATATCACTAAATTTGAGTTTTTCAAACACAGTTTTGAATCTAAAATAATAATAGAAATCTTCGATTTTGAACATATCAAATTTAATTTCAATATAGTAACCGAATATATTATAGAATACGCTAAAATACAAATACAGAAATTATTTAAACAATTTATAATTCTTTTGACAATACTAAAACCAAATACCTACCTATCAAATATTGTAATTCCTGGTCCCTTTGATACCTTAATCCTCAAAGTATCTCAGACATGCTTTAGTATCACTTGACCAACATGATGTCTACTTGCAATCCATAATAGAAATCGATCTAATGCAGCCTGTAGTGACACAGGTGCAGCTGTTTTGTGTCCTAAAATCAATATTTTTCAAAATTTTTGAAAAATTTATAATAAATAATTTACAAAATTTAATGACAGATCTGTGGTTATTATTTGTAGTCTGTACTTGTACCTGTGTTAGAAGATGTTATGTCAAACACCATTCCAACAATAGATTTCTTGTAGTCCCATTCCTCAAGCAACTGCATGGTGCATTTAGCTATAATGTCTCCAGATGACTTTGAAGATTTATTTGATAGCTTTGTGAACGCGAAGAAAATTATGTACCACCGATTACAGATACCAATACTGGTAGGCTTTGTCTTATGTATCCATAACCTTTCCATCCCAATGTAGTGGAGCTGTTTCTGGGGGAATCCAAACGGGTTTTATCTGTTTTGCTATGGAATTTGTTCCTTTTAATTTATATCTGTTAAAAAATATGAAGTTAGGAAACAGTTTTATTTATGCATCGAAATTTCTCCAAATCTGTTGAATAATAAAATTTCGAATTTAAAATCAATTTAAAATCAAACAATACACTGGATTATTGCTCACCTACAAGCTGATGAATAGCTTAGATGAACTACATATGTATACCCATGACATGCAGATATTAGGGAGTGTATGCAGGCTGACATCGCTGTGGCGCTTATTTTATTTCTTGCAGATGTCGAAACTAACTTCGGAGATCCCAAAATGTCATGAGGGATAAATATGGTTGTACCTGTTTTAACAAGTCTTTTGTGTGACATTTTAGAGGCTTCATAATTCACATGCTTATTTTGATCATCATATTTTCCGCGAAAGACGTTTTTCTTCTAATATTGGAAGAGTTTTATCTTCATCACAATACGTAGCTGTCTTATCAGACATCATGCTCTATAAAAATCTGATATCTTCGGAAATAGATAACTTTTTTACCTCGTTCTTTGCTCTTTTGCTCTCTTCTAAGCTTTTTTCAATGTATTTGGGCCAAAATGGCATTCTCGTTAGAAGTTTGATTTGAAATTCTTTGATTTTTGGGTAGTTAATTCTCCTTTTGATGCTTAATTTTCTTAAATGCACATATTCTTGGTACAGAGCTTCAACCTTTTCAGCCGTCTTAATCTTGGCGATTGTAATAATTCGAGTCTTTTGGTAATGAAGCATCACTTCTTCGACAACAAAGTTTGCATACATCCATGCTATTTTAGTAGATTTTCTTACATCCTCCCTCCTTAATTTCTCCAAGTTTCCCATATAAGATAGCAGAACTTGATTCCATGTTGGGAGTCTAGATCCAGGTATCTTGATATTTTCGGGCTCTGGCGTCTCAAGTAAAAAATCCAAACGAGAATTTGAACCTCTAGCGTAGATATTAAGTAACTAATGCAACACATAACTAAATAATATGAAAGACTAAAGACTAGTTTAACTCAATACTCAAATGCATATATTATGTTAACAAATTTGTCACTAAATAATACATATTTGAAACAAAGGGATACATTTTTATTAACTACTAATATATACAATATTTACATCATAAAAATTTATATTGATATTATTAATTAGTAAGAAATAAAAGAAGACAGGTTGTCTTTAATTTTATTTTCTGTACTGAAGTTAAATAATATTTTATTTTATTTAATAAACGGTCTATACACGATAACTTATTACTCTCTACAATCAAGTAAACTAGAGTCACAAAAAAATATATCAAAAACAATATTATTTTATTGTTTATACAAATATTTTATTTAAATACATCATTTCCAAATAAAGCACATCCAAAAAGTATGAAGCAACGTGTTTAGAAATTGCAATTGTGCTAGAAGCAAACGTAAACCAAATTTTCTAAACTTTGTTTTTGTGTTCTAATTGCCTAGCTGCAGTACCAAAATTAGGTTCTGCTGATTCTGAAAAAGATTTCTAATTTCAAGGGCAACTACATCACCCTAATATACATCTATATTTTAGCTACAATCAAAGATAATTATGGGTGACTATACCCATAATCAAGAAAAAAAGATGTGATAATCCTCCGAAAAAATACTCAAAAAGCGACCCCTTATAGACAATAAGAAAATGAACGTCATTATTATTATAATTATTTTACTTACCGACTGGTTATAAAAAACGAATTAAAAAAGGGAATTAGGAAGAAGATGAGCGAGTAAATCTTAGTATGTATCTTTAATCCTCGTTATGGTTAAAGAAGGAACATGGCAAGTTAGCAATGACAATAAATAAATCACGTGGTCAAACATTTGAAAAGAGTGCTTTATATTTACCAAGATCAGTATTTTCACATGGTAAATTATTTGTCGCATTTTCAGGTGAGTTAAAGGGGGGGGGGGCAGATTTAATTATATGTTCAGAAACAACCAAAAATGTTGTATAAAAGGAGGTTTTTCAATAGAAATTTACCAATCATAGTTTATAGTAAATCGTTTTAGTTTAGAATTTTAACATAAACAAGTCAAAAACAGAGACTTTTACAGACATTAGACAAAAATAAAAGTTGTTCAGAACTCTGAGTTACGTATTTGAAGCTAGGTTTCACTCGGATCAGACCAGATTTTTGGGCTCTGGAGCAGGGCTGCGGAGTTGGTAAATAAAATGTCCAACTCCAGTATTTTGAAAGTACCCGACTCCGACTCCGACATACATGATTATTTTTTAATAATATCTTTTATAGCCAATATAAGTTCTATTGAGTAATTTGAGTCTACGTATATACTTTAAATATAGATTTAATTTATAGCTATAGGTAGTTATTAGTTATATATATTAAATAATTGTGCTATGTGTAAAGAAAATATTTGGAATATAAGATATTTAACTACATGAATAATAAATGAAATGGATCTATCTATTGCTAACACATTCACAAGTTTAGGAAAATAATTTATGTACTCGTGACCGAGGAATGACAATACACGCAACCTCTCGCTGCAACATTACACTTTTGTCTGATGACATTGCCTATTCACAAGTCTAATTATTGAACTAGCACGCCTAGTGGCTATGATCTACCCAATATAATAATTTAGACTTTAGAAGTGTTTAGGAATATGAACTATAAAGCACGTTGGAAATTTGTGAAGTAAACTTACAAAATAGTCAACTGAATAAGTTTCATGGATTATTAATACTTAATTATTATAATTTATAGCCATTTAGAAAATAACTTTACGAATATTCAAAATAAGCCTTAGATTATAAATAAGTTTTGGTTACATAAATTATAATAATTTTTGAAAGCCGGAGTCTGTACAAAATTTTCCGACTCCTGACTCCGTTCCACCAAAAATGGTACCGACTCTAACTCCACTACTCCGCACCCTGCTCTGAAGGGTAAATTAAGTTGATTTTTTTTTTTCAAAAAACAAGATCGATTCCTCGTGTCTCGAAGTCTTTTTTAAGGCATGGGTTGTTGATTCAAAAATACACCAACAAATTAAAAATCCAATAAACAAATTATTTTACTTACAGAAAAAGGGGGAACGTATATTGAATAAGAATTGAAAAAGTAGAAGAAGAGAATTGGCGAGTTAGTCTTATGTTAGTTGAAGGAAGAACATATTTCTAATTATAATGGCCGAAGGGATGGAAGAACTTCAATTGTTGTCTACTGACAAGTTTTACTAAATTATGCAGTTATTTAAACCATTAATAAAATAATTCGAAATAAGATATATATACAGGTGCGTCCTAGTATTTAATATAGTTATATTGATTATGGGGTATCGTCCAAAACGAAAATTGAGATAGCAAAGATTAAACCATCATAATAGTTGTGCATTGACAATAAAAATGGATGTAGATAAATACATTTTGGTGGACCTTCCCCCTCTCTATTTTGAGCCCAAAGCTTTCCGTAAGAAGTAAAAAAAAATTGTTATGCGTGATTAAAAAAAATATATATTGATAAGAAACATGTGTTTATCATGTAATTAATATCTTATTCGATTGAAAATATTGTCAAGGGATTTTTCAAGGGTTCAAGTAGTAAGCTGTTGAAGTGGCCTTCCTATTGATAACTCTTATGAGGAAAGTCTTTATTGCTCCTTGAATCCCTGGAAAATCTCTTGATAATTTTGTAGTCTTCTGGGGTAGGTCCCCTAAAAATATATTTATCTACGTTCATTTATATTACTAAGACTCAACTTTCGCCATGGTTAAATATTTACTATCTCATTTTTCATTTTGGACGATACCTCCTAATATTGATATATGAGATTGCATATTTAAATCAATTTTAAATGATATTATGATAAAAAGGTATTGTTTATATTATGGTATAGTAAATTAACGAGCGTTCCTTTGCAAAATAATATTTTATAATTATGAACATTATGAAGTATCATTATATAAACACAACACAGTAGTGTGTAGATTGAATCCTATTGCCATATTTGGAAATAATACCATCCTCCGTTATGTTAAAAATAAAGACAAAGAATTAAATAAGTAATTTTTCATTGTCGTTTAATCATATTTTACACAAGAGCGCTTTCAGATTTTATACATAATTAAATGGTTCCCTGACATTACATTACATTATTAGCGAGTAATCATGTCATGTAAAGTCCATATACATAATGCATAGGATACTAGAAACCAGTTAGTGAAGGCTCAAGCGCGCCTGCTACAAATGGGGTAGAAGAACAGAAAAATTACTACAATAATATAAAAAAAAGATCTTAAGGCCATTTGTCATATTTTTATTGGGAAAAGGGATTTATTATATTGAATATTTCAACATATACCTAAATAAAAAATCAGGCCTGTGAAACAAATAAATGACAGGCTTTTAAAAATTTATTGAATTCCAATATGAAACCTCTTTTCTAGGTATAACAGAGATAAAGAGGCACCTGGACAGGGGCAGCGCAAGCAGTTTCTACAGAGATTTCGGCTCATTCTTTAATAATGGCACGCTTTAGAAAGTCTTTGGTGCGGTGGTACTTGGAGCAAACCTTTCCCTGAAGGATGGACCACATAGAAAAGTTCTTGGAATTCAGGTAAGGGCTGCTAATAGGCCACATATTATTTTCCAAAACCATTTAAACTTGCTTTTCAGCAGTCCTGTACACTTTTTAAATTGTGAGAGGATACACCGCCTAGGCGGAAGGTGTAAAAGGCATCACCGTATGTTTTCTGAAGCCAGAGAAGAATCTTGTCAACCAACAATGCCTTGTAGACGTGTTGGTGTGATCTTCCCAACCTCCTCGATGAAAATGAGGAGGTTCTTCCCAGCATACATAACACCAGGGCAGACCATATCACTGGGCAGCTTCTGGCACTTGGTGATGAGGTGCTTCTAAGAGATGCTGCCAATTGTCTTTTCTAAAACACAGTCATTTTGGGCGTTGAACAACTTTGTTTTTGCTGCCTCTTCTTCGTCTCTACCATTTAGAGATTTAGAATTAATTAATATTACAATTTGATCATTTTCACAAAAGTTAATTGATATTGAATTTATAAGTTAAAACGTATCAACCTGTATAGTGCATAACTATATCAAAAAAGAGACTTGATATTGGAATTAAATTATTTCATAAAATTTCTACAGGTCTCTTTTTCATAAGAGTTTGTATTTTGTTATTTAGACTATTCTCAATAATACATACATACTGTACATTCCTCAACCGAATCATAATATACTTCTATAAGAATGAAAGAGTTCCATAAAAAGACAGAATACAGTGAGGAGCAGAGTGAGTTCTTATTTTCCATCCTCAGCTCATTCATTGAGATTGTTGAGTCCATTATAGTGAATTATAATGAATAATTATATATAACTTGGGACACTTCAATCTCACCACTTATTACTTTTGCGACTCTTTTATCATTGGAAAACAAATGGAAGATTATTCTAGACCCTAAAAGATCATGTGTTTCTCTTTTATCGATATTTGTGGCTGGGATGCATATTCAATTCAATAAATGAGTAAATTTATTTCGGTATAAAAGTGTTTCAGTCAATTTTGTATATTTATAACTTACATCTATCCCTAATTTTTATTTTTATTTTTTTGAATGCATTTGTTATTAATTTTTTAATAGTTTATAATTAAATTAATTCAGACTTATTTTTCATTTTGATATATACAATGTACATATATTATACATACATAAAATAAAAATAATGAATATTGATGAGAATTGGGTGCGTTATTTTAGCTCACCCGTTTTTTTGTAGTGAATTTTCTTTTTCTAAGCTGTTATCATTACAATATAATTCCTGACAAGGGAACTTCCTTTTCTACTACATACAAAATGTCATTTATAAAACGAGGAAATCAGATTGAACATTTGCATATGCACACAATAGATGGAGAGTAACCCTGAGCATTTGTTGAGGAGTTATAACTGTATCATTGAGGATTGACATCAGAATTATTCTATCCAATGTTTTTTGTTTATTTCCATCTAATCAAATGTTATAGCAGCTAAGCTGCTTTCCATCAAAATATTCTTCAAATTATCACGTTGATTTTCGGTTTCTTTTTATTTTAACATGCTCAAAATGCTCCCGGTTGGCATAACTGATGATTAATGTAACTTAAGAGGAGGTTTAGCAACTTTCTAAAGACTAAAGTACCCCCCTGGTTCATCACATCTTATTTTTTTTTTCAAGCTGTTCTTAAGAACTTTGTGTAAGTATGTGTGAGAGTGTTGTTGGAAAACGGAGGGTAACTCTCAGGATTTGTTGGGAAATTTATTTTCTATAGTATTAACTATAGCAATGATCGACGCCTAAAACTCTGGGCAACTGCTGGCTTAATTAATGTTAATGATAATCTAAAAATATAAAGTTTTAAATACATCTTTATTAATTGATAAAGTTCATTTAGTAAATTCACTATTTTCTTCTATCTACTATTTTCACCTTTTGAACTGCTCTAAACTAGCTACCCTGGTTTAAGAAGTAACCTTCACTAAAGAATCTCTATCTAATTTTCGCTTGCTTGACGACTTAATTATATCTTAGATATAACATATTTAAGTTAACACGAAAAGTTTGTGGTCAAATCACTGAAATAGTTATATCCTAGTTTAGCGGGACCTGTGACATTTTTTCCCCGTGCATCTCTTTAGCCGGCCCTTATAGCAAATCCCTGGAGAACTCTTAGGTTATTTTGCTCAATCATTTGAGCATCTTGTTACATCTATGTATTTCTTTTTCTATTCTGAATAGTATAGAATAACTTGTTCGCAGACAGACGTGATTCTGCTCGCATCATTCATTTAAAAGATTTATTTTGCGATGAACATATCAATATAAGCTTTAAGTCAAGTAGCGAAACGAAGATCACGAGATCAATATTTGTCGAATACAGAGTGGGGACCCAAAACTTCAAGTAGCATGAATTACAATGCTATCCTACAATTTTTAATTATGATGTTTCATTACGCAACTAAACGATAGCCGAAACAAATATAAAACAGCTTTTTTTTTAATCTCATGTCTCTATGTATAAAAATTTCGGAGCAACAACAAAAATACAAATCGTGTTTGATCGCGACGGTGTCAGTGTCGAGAAGGTTCCAATGACTGTTGGAATCTCCATCTCCACTTTTGCCCTGCCTACATCTCTCATCCAAATTTTGATTTGTTCCGAGTTGCCACTATGACACTGTGGTACGCAATGGGCACAACCTTTATCGTCAAGAGATACCAATCTGATCACCTACCTGTTGAGGCTGTGATTTTTAGTTATGATTGACATAATAAGTAAATAATATAAATAATGGAACAACGTAGTTCAATGGGCAACAAGCCATGGAGAAAATATTCTCTTGAACTCCCTAGAAAAGGATATATATTTAATGTTTATGGACTTCAAAAACACTTCTTAGATCAGATGGAGTAATTGTAATACTATAATGTTTACTTAGACTTAATCAGTGCTACTCCATCAGACCAATAAAAGGAACATTACAAAATGTATATAACTAAATATACTATTTATACTTATCACAAGTTGGTTTTGAGTTGTATTTTCTTGATTCCAAAAAAAGGACGTTTTTATGTATTGTATTCACGCTCCCGCAAGTTTTGAGTCCACAGTCTTCAGAGTTGGCTACGTCATACCTTTTTTGTCGGCTAGGGGTGTTGAGTAGAGTGAATAACTTAAAGACTCTGTGAATAACTATGGAATTTACATGAACTCGACATTTTAATTGAATTAACGAGAAGGTAAATTTTGCAAAGGGAAAAAGTTGCATACTTTATGAAAGTTACAGAAAATCATAAATTTATGTCATCTTTTGACTTTGCTATCATAAAAAGAGACATCTGACGTTGGAAAAGCATATTAACATGACAACGAATCTGCTTAAGCTAACAAAAGCGTTTAACAACATTTATTTCAGTTTTACATATCACTACTGCATTAGTTACTCATCCACCACCTTACATTGTAGACTTACACATGTTATGATGAAAGTATTAGTCACAATAGGAAAATAAATAAATATATTTACTTATGTATCTCCAAAAATGCATTTTTACTATTTAAACAGGCTTCCTCTGCTTTAAAGTAAACAGATGGTCCAACAACTGACAAGACTTCACTCGGTATGTCTAAGGTAAACAATATTATTTCAATGTTAATCAAGCCCAAAACTTATAAATATCTTCAGTTGTATGAACCTACACAATTTGCTAGCTCTTCAAAGTGTTGTCAGATTGTTTGAGTAAGCTTTTGTAAAACAAGATAAAAAATTATTTTTTAAATTTGTAAAAGTAATGTTCTACCTCTAAATGCCATCTGTATAATTGTATTTATACCTCAAGCCTTGAGTAATAAAACTATGTGTCTTCAAAAAAAAAAAATTGGTGTTGTCATGGGGAAAGAATAGAACGGGTCTGGGTAATACTGTGCCCGTGAATTCGTAACCGGAACTTCTTGGTGAAAAATACTTGAATTTTACCAGCAAAGACCTAAATATTTTTCATATAATTATCCCTATTGACTAGTGTTGTGTTGGTCGTTATTTATTCTATCCAGTCCAGTCTTAGGATCGGTCCTTAGGACTATCGGTTCTTGGAATTTTTATAAAATTTTTGATGATTTATTAGTTTATTAAGCCAAATAAGATATGCATTAAGAGCATTACATAATGCACATAGCTTGCAAAAAAATATTCACTTTTTTATTAAAATACAAATAAATCACCACATTATAATTTATTCTATTATGTATACCTTAAAGAAGAAAAAATCTCTCAAGTACGTCACAAGGGATCGATTTTACATTATTAAAGGACTTGCAAAGGGGGATTGGACTCTGGCCCCTGGTTCGAAATAACGACCGACACAATAATTTTGAGTATTTCCTTATTTGTATGAGCTTATAAGTACAAAGGTGATGAGTCATTATGAGAGTGGAAAATTATGCTATCCACCGGTATGCTAAATATCAAAAGAAAGTGGTACCCCTAACAATTGAAAAATGTTTTGGAGAAGAGCAGCTTAGTTGTCATGACGTATAAACAGGCCTGAGAGGGTAGGAAAGTAAGTAAACACAAATCCTACTCTGTATCTACAATTGTAAAACCATTGTCAAGAATTACTTCGGAGTCGATCCTAAACTCTAGTACTAGTATAAAGCAATAAAGGTATGAGAAGAGTAGACGATATGGATCTTTGATATTACATTATTAAACTGCTATTTCCTCTATATATTGAAGTCATATTATCTTCTTAATTACAAAATTATTGGCAATTATTATTGCCAACAATCGGATTCAATATCATCTAGGATGTCAAAGAACAATTCCATCCAAAAAAAGACAACTGAAATTGTTTAAATGTATAAATGTGAAGGATAAGTTTGATTAAAAAATGATATCAAATTTAAGATTAAAAGTTTATGTTAAGTATATAACATGCCTTCCGTAATGTAACAAATAGATTGCGAAAGAACTTGTAGGAAATGATAATCTTCTTTTCTTGGACGAAACTATGATCACTGACTGCAGTATTGATTGATACTCTGTATTGTCATTGTTAGGTTGCCCATAATTAATAAACTTGAAATATGTTAAGAAGGCTGACAATAGAACAACTGAAGTAAAAAGTCTGAACGACATATTTGGGACAGACTTCTGTGGCAAGACACTAAATGTTTTCATTATCGATGGCACAGCTTATTTTATAAAATCAAACAAAAACCTTAAGCAAAATTTCCAACTATGTTGAATTTCAGTTGATTCTCTCATGTTCTGAACAGAATAGAAATACTCTATCCGAATTACTTCAAAATACTAAGTAAAGTAAAAAATTAATTTCTTAATTCTGGTGATCGAAAACGATTGATTACTACACCGAGCATTTCAATCTAGTACCAATGGTATGGAGGAAAACAGTGATACAATCAATAAGTCAAAACTAATAATGTTATCCATTCACAGCATATAAGACCTTTTTTATAGTGAAATATGTACGCACAACTTAAATACGTGCTGATGAATGAGGCCTTTACAATTTACGTCGAGGTTATCATCAATAAAACTTACATAGTTAAATCAATATAAGAAACTATATAATATTAGGGGAGAATGAGGATACTTGTGACAGAGAAGACATGTTACACTGCCAATAACTTTAAAATGTAAAGTTATATTACCATCCTGTTATTATACAATTGAATATCTTCCCTTGTTTATCAAATCAACATAAACCCCGTTTTGCCTAATGCTTACAGCTATAAAGAATTTTGACATTAAAATTTTTGTAACAAAATGTAAACATTTTAGGTATGTGTTTGTTGATATATATTCATATTATAAAACATGAGATTTTAATTTTATTTGAGTAAATGTCATAGTCTAGTATGTTGTTCAATTAATTAACCTGATTGTAACATATTATTAGTTTCAATATTCAGTTCACATCATTTAATAGATTCCAACACTATGGAGGAGACTTGTTACACCCCATTTTTATTATATATACTCGTACTGTATATATATAAATATATTATTTTTAATTATGTTTTATTTTTTGTGTAATTTCATCTTATATTTTAATTATCAATAACAGTAAATAGTAAAAAAAGTAAATTGTAAATATTGTAATAAAAAGTAAAATAAATACTTCAAATGGCAGTTTTTACAGGTTTCCTCCTCTTATAACATGTCTAATCCTACCTTGTACCATGCTTCCTTCTATCCTGAATCATGTCTCCTCTGGTGTATCAAGTATCCTAATTTTGGTTAGTTTCAAAACACCAATAAATGGCTATTAATTATTGCACTACATCAAAAATACTTTGGAATTATTTGTCTTAGGTAACTACCTAAGTCAAATAATTGGCATGCTGGAGTTGCAATTTTTCAAATCGTGAAACTTTTGACAGTTTAAAAAAAAATGATTTTTTGTAAAATGTATCCTCACTGTCCCTTAAATAATAATATACTCATATCTAGAAAAATTCATATTTCCTATTAGTTATTTTTCATCTTCATTATAGGTCCTTTTTATGCCCCATAAATAATGATCAATTATGACTCATTCTAAATAATAAATATAATTAAACAAAAGAGTAAAAATCTAATATTCAGAGCTGTATTTGAGTCCATTTTTTCAGTGTTTAGGTCAATCCGGAGTCATCTTGCTCAGGGTCTTTCTGGTCTCGAGTTATCATGCTGTGGGTGTTTTGGATTCAGAGTCCATTCTAAATCTAACAGTAGTCTCGTCTAAGGCAAGATATCCATTCCCACAAGTTCTCCCTTAATCTTTGACAACACTAATTTACTTTTGGACTCCATTGATTTTATGACGGCATAGTGATGATGAAAAAGAATAAATGATAAGGATGACAGCTTTTTTAAGTAAAAACATAAATTAAGGCAGGGAGTGCCCTCCCTGAATCAGGTGACAACTGCAAAAAGGCAACCCTCTTTTTAAATAGCATTTCATGGAATTCTGGGGATTATCACTTGACATCATACATAGAAAGCACAATTTTTGGTTTCCTGTGCTCTCACCAAGGGTGCTAGGAACCTATTTAAAAGTGAGGAACTGCAAACAATTTTATGAAAATGACGTGATATATTGATACTAAATTATCTTGCAACTTTTCATTGCTAAGGCATTTCAAAAAGGGCACTCGATAATGATCCCTTGGGCCCAGTGCCGTATGTCAGGAGGATTTTTCGGTCCGCTTTACAAGGGTGAACAGTTGATTTTCAGTGGTGAACGTGGGATATTTAAACAGGGCAAATGCTACAGCATAGATTAAATCTTGCAAGAATGAGAGAAATTTTTTGAACTATACAATTAAGTCAAACAATTTAAACCTCCTTAAATATTTTTAAAATAATAACGGATGAAGATAATGAACGAGATAATAATATTCCATAAAACGGTTACATCGACAGAAAATAAATTATGTTCACAAGTCTTGATGTTCTTAACTCGCATGTATACGTTGTGATGTGTTTGAAAAAAATGAAGAAAAAATGCATGTGTTCTTTATCATGATTAGAAGAAGAAGTTTTTCCTCTCTTTCCTTGACGCAAAGGTGTCAATCAAACTGTCCATGTCTTCATGGAGCACCTTGTCCACCATCACCCTGTCCATGTTCCAGAGGGTGAGTGAGGAGAGCCTCTCCTGGTCCATGGTGGTCCTCATGTGGTTCTTGAGCCTTCTGAGACAAGAGAATGACCGCTCCGCCTCACAGCTGCTGATGGGCATTGAGGCCAGGATAACGATCACCTTGTATAGCTCCGGCATCAGGCGGAACACTCCCGAGCTTATTAACTCCGTAGCAATTTGTGACGAAACCATGTTTTCTGTGTAAATATCTGCCTAGAGAAACATAAATTTTAAACATATAATGCAAAGTGAAACATTATAATATTAACCTTGAATTGCTGGAAGATTGCATGGTCTGACTGGAGCTGCTCGAGTTCAAGTCTGTAGTGCTTGGCGACACGCTCAATGACACAGGTCTCCACTTCACTGTCATTGACGATTGCAATGAGATCCATTGTGATGTTTGTATTGTCGGTGGCAAATCTGCTCTCAAGCTCTAATAAAATCTTATTGATTGCAACATCGAAATGTGTTTCACGGAAGTAGAATTCAGTTGTTCCTTTCTACTTTATTCTCCTTGGAATCTTCGCCTCCTTGAATTCCAAATCAATTGAGTCCTCCTGGTCAAATACTGATTTCATCTCAGACTACTTCAACTCAGCAAGTTTCCAGATTGATTCAAAGATTTTCTCATTCTTAAGATCTTCAAGAGTCCTAATCACTAGGTTGACGTGTTTCCGGGCCTTGGTTAGGTCAACTTTTCTCCCTTGAAGTTCATCTGACAAGCTAGATGTGTGTCTGAGGAGTGTCTTCAACAGTTCAATGCCGAAAACAAATTCGTGACTAAAGATGCTGTTGAGCAGAGAAGTTGCTGTTGAACTCGACAATGTATCTTTATGTTTTCTCATTATTATGAGGGTCTTCATGATTCTCACTATCCCTAGAGATACAGCGTGTACAGCATCGTAGCGGAGACTCCAGCGGGTAGCAGACTGGTTCTTCAGGGTCATCACCTTGGCATACTCCTCATCTTTACTTGTTATCTTCACCGACTTGTAGATTGCTGACTTCTTTGGTGACCCTTCAATGAAGTTGTATAAAATTTGTACTGTCCCCATCAGATATCCCAGTGACAGACTGAACTGCTCCGTGTTTGGCATATCTGATGTCTCATCAACAATCACAGAGAACCAGTAGTCATCATCGCCGGCACAAGTCTTGACATCTTCAATTATATTTTCCGTCACTTTGGATGGTATAATCTCTATCAGCTCATTTTGGATGTCAGGTGAAGTCCATTTGGCAAAACCTGCCCCAGCTGAACCAAATTTTTTGACTTCGGCCTCCAGTTTATCTTTGAGAATATGATTGTCGTGTGAACGCAGGGAAAAAAGCTCCAAGAAGTTTCCTCGATTGTTTTCATTAGATTCCGTCAACTTTTCTCTTGTTTCGGAATCGCCCTAAAAGCCAATCCTTGCTTTGCGAGGAATCCAACAGTTTGGAAAAGATACCTCAAATAAGCTGGCCACTTCACGACTTCCTCAGCATGTTGAGACTGAACATGGCCGACAACCGAGGTATTCTTTCTCTTTGATGTGAGGAAATTGATCCACTTTTCCATCGACAGTTTGTGTTTTTGTTGTTAGAATGAACTTTCAACGAGGAACTGTTTTTCCATGTTTTGAACTCAAATTTCCCAAGGTTGGAAATGGAAAATTTGGAACAGACGAAACACTTGGCTGACTTTTCAACCTCGTCATATTTTAGCCATGGGAACTTACGGAACCAATCATATTGAAAGTCTCTGGAGTATTTGTCATCTATCTGAGGACTGTATGTTTGTAACTTGGACTGTAGAGGATGATCTCTCTCGACTTTAGGCACAGTTTCCCGCTCAGTCTCCACTCTGGTTCTGGTCTGGATGTCCTTCCGCTTTGGCTCCCGCCCGGTAAGTATCGGGTCACCCACCTGGCTCGTGAAGATGACAGGGTACTCTGGGCCTCCAATTTTATAAAGCACATGACAAAATTATTGGCACATAATCTATTATATATATGTAACTTATGACCAACTCATAATAGTACTGAGTCATTATAATAAAATTACACATTTGTAGCACGTCCACCCAAAAGGAAGCTAGATAATTTTTCTCAAAATTGAACATGGAATACATTTTCCAACAAATCATAGTTCATTTAAATGAAAAAATGATTCTGATTAATCCTTTGGAGGCACCACAAATTGTACTTGAAGTAGCCAAAATTCACCGGCACATTTATAGAATTAGTAAATTAATAAATTATATCTCTAAGACAATATTGCGGCCAAATTAAGTCAGATAGATAAAACGGAGGTTTTAAACTGCAGTTAACACTCTCGGGTATCTCAATTCATCGCAGAAATTTGAATTCAAATCCTGTAATTTACCGTAATATCTCTTTCAAATATTGCCTTTCATCTTATAAATATAAATGATTGAACCTTTGAATATAAAACGCGTTTTCCGCTTCCCGTGATACATTTCCGATAATTAATAAAATACTGCAATTATTTCAAGAGTACTTTACAGCCAAAAATAAAAAACAAAGACGCACACAACATTTTTCGTATGGATTTAAAGTACTTCACATTGAGTGGATATTTGAGTTAGATATTATGTTTAACGTTACTGGTTGCAAATGTGAAGTACTTTACAGCCAAAAAAAAATAAGACGCACACAACATTTTTCGTATGGAGTACTCTTCAAATATTTAAGAGCGTGAGAATTTGTTTCATTGAATACAAGATAAATTAAATTATTACTGCTTAAAAGGGACATAAATAATAGTTGTGTCCTTTCTAGAGTGGATTGTTGCAGTAATTTATTAATTATCAGAAATGTATCACGGGAAGCGGAAAACGCATTTTAACAGAGAGTTGGTGATTTGTTCTATCTGTCAGAAGGAAATACAGAAGGACAACTTTAATGATCACAAAGTTAAACTCCATAAGAATGACCCCAGCTGCAAGTATCAAGTGAAAATTGATCATAAGAAGCAGAAAACATTGAACTTTGCTGTTAAGAAAACTTCCACTGCTACATCCTCATCCTCAGTCACTGCCTCCTCCTGTCCCGATGACCCTGCTCCAGTTGAGGACTTACTGCCTGAACCAAGATCTGAAAAGTCCGTTTTTGCTGAAGAGAAAGTTACTGCAGACACAGAAAATAATGGCGACTCATCAAATTACCCCGGCGGACGGATTTCTCATGGAATAAGACTTCCTAATCTCGATATCGGACCAATCTTCTCTCCCGAGCAGCTCTCTGTAGTCAACAACAACAAAATTCCCTCTGCAAAGGACTCTGAGACTAGCCACAATGTCCAGGGAGGTGAGAAGAGCAAGACTGAGGAGATGGAGTTTGTGGACGGAGGCCCAGAGTACCTTGTCGTCTTCACGAGCAAGCTGGGCGACCCGATACTTACCGGGCGGGAGCCAAAGCGGAAGGACATCCAAAAAAAAAAGTTTCTTACAATTTTCTTCATGAATTTCGATTTGAGAATTTTTGAAACAAATAAAATTGTACTTCTCAAATAGACAATTTTTTAGATGCATATATGTTGGTATATTATTTCCAGTTTACAGATAAATTCATTGACTTTTTTTTTTTTTTTTTTCATTTCATGTCGCTCTGTAAATGTTTAAATTGTTTTTTAACATAATTTAGTCTCCAAAATAAATATATATATCCTTAACTTACAAAAATGATATCAATTCTATAGATTATTCTACTATAAATTATCATATAATAAGCTATACACAGGGTACAGTGCAAAACTTGAACTGTTCATTAATGTTTATTTTCTCATTACCATAAATAGGTTAAGGAATTTATTTTTTTATATTCTGTTTTCGCTTTCCTTTTTATTTAAACAAACTATACTAATCACTTAGTAATTTCATCATCATGAGCGAACAACAAGAAAAAAGGCAGCGTATGTCAGATCTCCTAGATGCTGGAGTTGATTGATGAAAATTAAAGTCATTTTTAACTGTTCTAGGAGCTTAGTTTTTAAATTGACCAAGATGAACAAAATTGGAGAACACCTCTCCAGGAAATTATGAAGTGAATAGTATAATTTAAAGAAGTATACGAAGTTCTTGTTAAGTTTGGAGCAGAATATAAAGTTCTGCGCAGATAATATAGCTCGATTTTGGTCCAAAGAGATATGGCCCCTTCCTCGCCAGATTTGTACCCTTTGGACTTTTCTATATGGGTTACTTTGGAGAGGGAAATCGACAGGACCTCACACCCAAATATGGATACACTGAAGTTCTCTATATTGGTTGCATGGGACAACTTGTCAAAGGAGTTTGTCATCAACTCCTGCATGTCCTTCAGGCTACATGTAAAGGATGTGATTGATAATGAAAATTCCCACTAAAAATTCCGTGAAAAAAGTTTTGCAAAAACCTTGTATACATGTTTTGTTAACATTATTTATTTGCCTATTATTGAAATATAAAGTTATAGATGTATTTATGAATCCATTTCTCGAGTCCACATTTTGCCAACCTACCCTGTATTTTATATAGAGAAAGTATAACATAACGAAAATTGAGATACCCCATATAGTAGTTTTGTAGTTACCTTAGGAATTCAAAAACACAAATAACAAAATGTAAGTTCAAATCAGGGCTGTAGAGTAGGAAAATTTGTACCGACTACGACTACAAAAAATATATATATTTATAGTCTAGAGTCTTTATGTTTATAAATTATAGGTATTATATATTAAGTACTATTAATTTAAGAAGCTTGAAATTTTAAACTCATTTATAAGTTTACTTCACAAATTGTAAGCGTACTCTATAGTCTATAAAATCACCATTCCCGAACACTTCTCTATGGAAAGCCTAAATTATTATGTTGCGTAGAGCGTAGCCACTAGCTAGTTCATTATTTAGTCTTGTGAATATTTAATGATATCGTTGTAAAGTCTAACGTTGCATTGAGAGGTTGTATGTATTGTCGTTCCCCAGTAACGCGTTCATAAATCATGTTATGTTTATAGCTCTTTAGTGGGATAAGAAAGCCCCGTAACCTTGGATGGATGCGTCCGTTCTTACTTCCAAAACAGGGTCTAAAGGTCTTATCATTGGTACTTTTAGAATGTTATACCTTCTCCAGCTGTTTATTACCTTCTGGGGAGGTCCCATACAATTCCTGTAAGGGGAATTCCAATCACCACACTTCTGTAAAAATAGAATGTATCTCTAATAAACAAGTGCTACTTCACACACCAGCCGAATGCTCTCTAATAAGCCTTCGATTTTCTAACATTCTTCCAAGGTATATTATTGTTTTTCTGTCTTAGATGTTACATATGTTTTTTATTTCATGTTACTCCTTTCTTACAAAGGCAAGAGGCAAAGCTCTCAAACTTAATCCTTGAGAAGTATCCCACAGTAGACCCAGGCAAAATAAAAATGAACTCAATCTCAATGTACGTAGGTTTGCGACCACATCGTTCCTAGGGAAGAAATGTATTTTATGTATATGGATTTCAAAAAGATTTCTAGGTTAATAGAGTAATTGTAATACTATATCGTTTACTTATACTTAATAAGGGCTACTCCATCTGACCAATTAAAAGAACATTAAAAAAAAAAGATCTTGAAGGGACAGGTCCCTTACTCTTATTATAGATAACTTTAAATCCTAACCAGAAGAATATGCAATCAGTAAGACAAGCCGCTGATCTTCGTGTCATCCGCAGACTTCACTTGTAACACAAGATCTTCCAAGTAGATACTCAATAAAATCAAAAGCTCCACTAGCTTCAAAATGTTTGGTTACCTTCTAGGAACAGATTACAGACTAAAGCACAGCATCTTGAACTGAAAAAAATAACATTTCCAGATAATTCTAAGAAATCATCTGTCTCTTTCCTTTATCCCTAATGTATAATAAGGTTTTGATAGATCTAAAATTGATCCCTCTTAAACCATTGTTTTTTTGTTTTTTTTTGACAAAACTGATTCCATCTTACATTTAAATTTTACCAAAAACTATTTATATCATTGTTCATTGAGAACCACTCTCAAGCTTGCTACGTCTCTTTTCCTAATTCTAAATACACCCCAAGACTGTCTGTATCTAGGTCATGATATCCTGAACCTCTTTTGTTGCTTTGAATTAAATAATCATATAATGAATGTCTAAAGGAACTAGAGGACCCTAATTAATTAGCTAATTATTATTCTTTTAATGTAAAATAAATGTATAAAAAAATCTTTTAAATCCTTAGGACATTTATCATGCGATTATTTCAATTCAATTATATATTTCATTTTATTACTATTCAATTAAATAGTAAGGGAAAAATAAGTCTTAGTTTACAAAAAGAGTGCATATTCTATGTACAGGGTGCAGCAACATCCCTACTTTTTTTATCATGCGTGAAAATCATGTTGTATAAGTAGAAGCGTAGTGGGCAAGGTTATATTTGTAAGTTTTCCTGGAAATACAGTCAGTTATTACCATGGGTTGGAGTAGTGAGAAACGTGTGTTTGCCTTCGAAAATAAATATTGCCGAAAATGGTTTGACAGAGTATAGCCTTCAAAATATTCTGCTCTATGTGACTGGTATTTTTATCTTCCTACTTTTAAATTCAATCTGAGGATATGAACAACTATCGGTGTAAGGATATCTTTATAAAAATATTAAACAAGTACCAACACAGTTTCCAAACATGTCCTCCTATTTTTCCAAGCCAGCCAATATAGTAAGGAGCAAGGCTCTCTTCGACTCGGATCTTAAAAGAAAAAAAAAATACAATTTCTTCGATATCAAAGCTAAATTTAAAAGTGGACAGAGCTGGTTTTATGAGTGCTTTGACTCCATTGATCAGGCAAATCTTAAATTTTCGGATTCACATGGGTTTTTCATCGGATTTTGTGCCAAAGTTAATTTAGACATATCAATTAGAATATAGCTAGTATTTTAGTGTGTTAAAATGTACATGCATACAACTATCCTGTATATTTATTCAATAGATGAATTAATTGTAATGGATTTAAATCCAAATTGTAATTCAAGGACTACTATTGAGAACTGAGAAGGACTTCATACGTATCTTATTTCTTTAAAAGAGTAGATTCTTGACATTAACTTCTTGGGTTGTCAGACTCATCTTTGGAAGAACCCCTTTGAGTCAAGAATACTTTTAGTTAATGATCACTTAATAAAATCACTTTCATAAAGTCTTAAGTAATAATGAGTGATAAAATTAAAGGACTTTTGTTAACAAGTGACTCAAATTCGTCTGAAGTCCTTCTCTAGCTAGTAGCTAGTACTTTTCTTTCGCCGAATAATCATAATTTTATACAACGAAGTTTATTATTTTTCCGCAATGTGACGCTACTCACTGGTGATGGGTTTACAAATGAATATAAGTAAACTACGCATATGCCCTATTAGATTTTACTCATAATCTGAAGTTTCAATAGTATATATCGATATATATCTTTAAATATAAGATATGAAATTTATGATCTATTCGATTACGAATATACCGTAGATATTACTTCAAAAATATTTTGAATGCTTCTCTTTGATTTTCAATATTCAAATAATACATATATTAAAAAAAAAACTTAACCTCTTTTATAATATGATGAAATAAATGATTTTTTTTATAGAGCTTTATGAATGCAAATCTTTTACATATGTATATGTCCATTGTGTCATATTTAAGCGTACTCTGAAGATTCTTTTTCAAAATTTACTAAAAACTAGTTCGGGAAGATATTTTGAACAATATTAAGTTTATTTCCAGTGAATTATAATTGAAATTGTCATTCTTTATTCAATATGACCTACATCAGCCTCAATGACGGCCTTCAAACTCTTTCTGAAGACCGAGTAAACCTTACAGATCTAGTCTTCTGAGAAGTAAGTCATGCTGCCATGAAGGCAAACTCCAAACGAGAATTCTTTTGGATTTCATTTTGTCGTTTTTGAAGATACAGCCACTATTTATAAATACAAACAATTGCAAATCATTATTAGAATATAAAACAACCACAGTTTTCTAAAAAATCTGATCAAAACTCGAGCATTGGATATTTCTTTCAACTTCTGTAGACTTAAATATACCGCATGGGATATACCTTTATAAATAAGTAAAATGGGGCTAGTTGATGTTAAATTCAGTTTATACCATATTAATCAGCTGGTTCTTTTTTTTAAAACTCAAAATAATTTGGAGCTTATAGAATAACTTTATACTATTAGTTAATTGTACCCTTCTAATAATATCATTTTTCTTATTTTCTATTATGAAATTTTCTTAATGTTAGACCGCGTGAGCCTTAGCCTATTCTATACTGCATTATAATATAGCGCCTGTAAATGATATAAAATGTATTATTATGATTTTTTTAAAAGTGTTATTAACTTATTTTATCCAGGCCAATCCAGTCTCCACAACGACAGACTCCTTAGATACTTGGCTAGAGTTAGAATCCGAGTAGAGATTTAACAGTGAATTGGATATTGGAGGTATACCTGGAATACATGGTATCATATCACGGAACTGGGTCCATTATATTCTTTCTCGAGACGGAGTCAGAAACACAGACTAATTATTAGTACGACAAAAGGAAGAATGATGACTCTTCTTTTTCTTTTTATAATTTCTTCTTCTAATTTATGTTCCTCCCTTTATTCGTTCCCTTAAAATGATATGAGATCTTTCATCTCAAGGATTGCCAAATAATCAATGATTCCCCTGCGTACAAGAGTAGGTACGTTGTATTTTGAATTTTATCCCCCCAAAGCATTTGCACTTCTATGTATATTTATCTCATATATTTTTGCTATTTCATGGTGTCTGAAATTACGAAACATGATTCGAATAACGTCCGAAATTAAAATTTTTGATTTGAAACTTGTCCGAATTTATTAATTTTGGGCCTTTTTTCATAGTGTTTTTGAATCTTTAATAACCTCTTTATTCGATATTTTAATGAAAATATTCTGATACAAAACTTCTTACTAACATATTTATCCGTCTATTTATTTAAAAAAATCTCAAATATAACGCACGATACCTATATAAAGTATATGAACATATACTTCGATGTGTCCGACGATACGTAGCTTACCTTATGTTGAATTTATAATGTTATAGTCAGAAATGACACAAATGCTATAGTAAGGGATATAAATTAATAGAAAAATCCAAGTACTATGTAATACCTCTTTGAGTTTATAATACGTAGAACCCGCTGCTTTAAATCGTACAAGTGTACATGAAAAGAGGTGAAAGATAATATACTACTTCTTTATATAGTTCAAAAAGCGAGATGTGTCCACCTGTATCAAAATTGTAACATTATTTGTCAATCCTAGGACGGCCACAATTTATTTGGACCGAAGTGTTAGGACTAAATTTTTTTAGCTTTTTTAGACCTATCCAAATTGCATGGACATTAAATAATAAATATGATATTGTAATACATAAAGATCTATGACTCAGGATTAAGGATGGGTCAATCCTGGGATTGAGTTTGTACTCAGTATTTTCTCTCTTTTAATATATTATTCTTAACAGACCAATCTTTTTATCCCAATTTACAGTCTTAAGACCAATAAGTCATTCCTATTGTCCTCGTTAGGACTGAACAAAATAATTTATGATAGCTAGACCATAGAAGTTGCCACACTTATAAGCAGATTGTACTACAGATTGACGCAAAATTAATTCAAGACCTTATTATAAATCAATGTCCTGTTATTAATGATGATTTATAATCGCAACTATTGTTAATGATGAATGTACATACTTTACTATGCTAACTATGATTTATAGTTGGCTTTTAAAGACATCAAAGGCAAAAAAAAAAAATCTTGATGCACATACTTAACAATGATATTTTTTTTTTGTTATTGCTAGGTACTTCATTTTTTTTATATTTTTTTCAGGAACTACAGCCACAGCATCAACATTTACATCTTTACATGCCTCTGCACCATTAAGAAGATCATATTCAGCCGCCATGATTGATCCAGCTGTAAGGAGTGAAGTATCCAATATTTGCTAAGGAGCTATTGGCTCAATTACTGCCAATAGCTAAGCTTTAGATCAGGTGCAAAGGGACAAATGCACTATTGCTCCAGCAGTCAATACTTGGAAAAATAAATGTTACCACCTCAAAAACAACCAGCAAGTGGAAACACTGGTGAGGAAAAGTTATGAACAGTTCATTACCAAGGCTCATCTTCCTGCCAGCATGTTTGATCCTTCACTGCAAGGGAAGGAACTTAATGAAGAAGATATGAATATGGTAATAGAATATTCCAATAAGAGATATCTGGCAATTGTTCCTGTTTCAGGCTAGATCACCGTTTATAGACCAAGACCATGTCAGCTACGCTACTGAATTGTGGGAATCTCATGCAGGTTTTATAGGCAGTCATATCCTCTCTGCAGTTTATCAACTTATGACTGATGTAGCCTCGTCCTCTAGAGCAGGGGTTCCCAAAGTGGGAGTCGCGACCCCCCGGGGGGTCGTGAGACACAGATGCGGGGTCGCGAAATGCATTCCAAAAAACAAATATACTTTTTTTTTTTTTTTTTAAAAAAAAAAGAATTATAATTTTTTTTTTTGTATAACATATACATATGAGTTGATATTAGAGTTAAACCATGCAATTGTAGCCGAGCGTTTAGTTGTTGTATTGAATAAGGCCTCAGCCTAAAGAAGACACAGGAGACATAGCAGCCGTTTAGTACAGCACATCCTTCCGGTAAAACCCCTCTTCAAAATAAGAGTCACTAAATAAAATAGCTTACACATTTCCCATCAGTTTTTTTCTTTTTTCTCCCCTTTTTTTCCTCCACAAAAAGAACATTTCCTTTTTTATCTTATGACACAGGTTAGCGACAGTTACATTTACAGCAGCACCAGTCACACGGTAGCTGGCCAAAACTCTTTTGGAAAGCAGCTGAAAATTATTGACAGTCACAATGAAACGTTGGTTAATACCAACCAAATCGAGGAGGCCACAGGAACAGGACAGGCTAGCGGAGAAGGAGAGGCTACCTGAGCTTGAGAAGCTAGCGGAGAAGGAGAGGCCAGCGGAGCTTGAGATGCCAGCGGAGCTTGAGATGCCAGCGGAGGTAGAGATGCAAGCGGAGCAGGAGAGGTCAGCGGAGGTAGAGAGCAGACAAGCATCCCCGTCCTCAAGTGCGTCGATCTTCGGCAGAGGTGGAGACCTCCGTGGCAATATACATCACCAGTCTGAGTAGCACACCAAGGATCGAAAATATCGAGAGGAATTTATCCAGTATGGATTTACATGTGTCATTATCAACGAACGACAACATCCCCAATGTGTGATATGCACTGAGGTACTTGCACATGAGAGCCTCAAGCCGGCAAAAATGCTCCGACACTTGAAAACCAAGCATCCCTCACTCGCTGCTAAACCATCCGATTTTTTTCCGCAGAAAGGAGCGAGAGGTAAGAGACCAAAAGCAAGTCCTTACCAGCCAAACAAGAATCCCAGCCAAAGCTCAAAGGGCCTCATATGAGGTGGCATATTTAATTGCACAGGCTAAAAAGCCACACACAATTGGCGAAACCTTAATTAAACCTGCTGCTATAGCTATGAGTCGGGCCATGCATGGGGATAAATTAGCCCGTGAGCTGGAATCGGTGCCGCTGTCAAACGGGACTATTGCCCGGCGCATCACAGACATGGCCCAGGACATAATGTGCCAGCTGGTGGACAGAATAAAAGGAGGAAAATACGCTTTACAACTAGATGAATCGACAGATATATCCAACTCTGCCCAGCTGCTTGTTTTTGTCAGATACAGCTTTGACGGAAAACTAAATGAGGACATGCTGTTTTGCTCGCCGCTGGAGGGAACGTGCACAGGTGAGGACATTTTTGAAAAGCTTGACAGCAAACTAAAAGAAGAGGGACTATTTTGGGAAAATTGCATCGGTGTGTGTACGGACGGGGCTGGAGCGATGCTGGGGAAAAAGAAAGGACTGAAAGCGAGAGTATTACAAGTGGCGCCGCACATAAATTTCACACACTGCATGATTCACAGGGAATCGCTTGCCAGCAAAACGCTTGAACCAGACCTTAAACATGTTCTCGACACTGCGGTTAAAATGGTAAACTACATAAACACGTCCACTCAATGTTAGACTGTTTGCCTCTCTGTGTAACGAACTGGGATCAGAGCATGAGGGCCTGCTGTTCCATACCGAAGTCCGATGGCTCTCGTGGGGAAATGTGCTCAGCCGCCTCTATAAACTGCGGGACGAGGTGCGCCTTTTTCTGATGGAGCATGGATCCCAGCTCGCCGACCACCTCAATGACCCTGCATGGATAACAAGGCTGGCGTATTTGTCTTGCATATTTGAAAAATTAAATGGACTTAATCTGGCACTGCAAGGTGAAAACACTAACATCTTGTCAATGAATGACAAAATCTGCGCATTCAAGAGGAAACTCGAGCGCTGGTCAGGGCAAGTGAGAATGGGGAGTCTCGATATGTTTTCTGAGCTGGACGAATTCATCGAGGAAAATGCACTGAGTGTCAAAACTGTGCAGAAGTTCATCACAGCGCACCTTCAGTCTCTCCTGGAACACTTCAACAAGTATTTTCCGGAGGAAACTGCTCCAGAGAAATATGACTGGATAAGATCACCATTCACCGTTACGAGGGCTTATCATCTCACATCCGACCTGGAGGACGCATTGGTTGAACTGTCAAGTGACAGAACCTTACAGGCAGCATTTAACACCAAGACGCTGGCGGAGTTTTGGATTTTGGTCGAGAGGGAATACCCACAGCTATCCAAGGCCGCTATGCATCTCCTGATTCCATTTGGCTCTACTTACTTGTGCGAAAAAACGTTCTCAGCACTGACCTACATAAAAAATAAATACAGATCGCGGCTAAACGTGGAGGAGGATCTACGAGTGGCCGTCTCTAAAATAAAGCCCAGAATGGACTTGCTCTGCTCCAAGAATATTGCCCACCCATCTCATTAGGTGTGTTTAAGAAATGTAAATAATAGGCTAAAATAAGTATCCCTAATAAGTAAAGTTTTTGCACATGCAGCAATAAGGTGTCTGTTGCACGTTATAAGCGCACAGATCCTGTGTTTTTCTCAGACAAGACTTACCTGCGCACTTGTTTATAATTGTATGTTCACTCAGCCCTGCTGTTTAAAGTTTCCCTGTATTCTGGTTGTATTTTATTTCTCAAATTACTATAAAATAATTTCATCTCTGTAAGGCTGTTGTTATTTTGTGTTGTATTAATGCCCGTTTTGCATAGGCCAGGGGTAAGCAACCTTTACTATCGAAAGAGCCGTTTTGCCCCCTCTTCCCCCAAATCAAATTTGTCTGGAGCCGCAAATCATATTTGATAACACAGCTTATAAAGTTTTATATATAGTTATACTATATATATTAAAACTATAGTTTGTTGCAATTATTAAAGTATAGAACGACAACTGTTGAACAACAAAGGAAAATACCAAACTCGTCTGAAGAGGAGAAAAAAATACAACTGCAAGTATAGGCCTATTTTGAAATAAATTGCTACCCATATATGTGTGTATATGTATGAAATGTATAAAATAAGAAGCACTCTATTTTGAAATAAATAATATTATATAGCTGCAGCCTAATAGCTTAAAAAGATATATTTTAGTTGACGAAATATTAAAACTAAACGTGAGAGCAGGTCGGACTGGAGGTGGACACAGAAACTCGGTACAAACCACCAGTAGCTTCTGCTCTGTTCAAGAAGCTGCGGCGTTGATCTCTGAGCAGCTGTGACCAGAGAGACTCTGTGTTTTCACTGTTTCAACTGTTAAGAAGCAGTCAGTCACTGATCGGCTGCTTCACGTGAACGAGCTCTGATCTCACTGTGTGCGTCTCTCTGGTCGAGTGAGCGGGGCCCCGTGGCCTGTGTGTGCGCGTGCTGTCTGGGAGAACAGACACGCACAAGCACGCATAGTGAATGTGTGCGTGGCTTTGCGCAACATTATAATCCACCTCCAGTGTTGTTGGGGGTCGCCCGTCTCTGGCACCGTTATTTTGGGGGTCGCAGGCTGAAAAGTTTGGGAACCCCTGCTCCAGAGTAGAACGAGTCTTCTCATCTTCTGGAATAGTATACTGTATTGGTGCAGAGAAGGCAGCAAAACTTGTCTTTCTTTCAAGTCCATGAATGAACACAACGAGGATGATGCATAATTGAAAATATGTTGTAACCAATTAATTTTAGATGAAGTAATTTTTTTCTTTTGTGTTTATGCCTGCATAAATAAACTCATAATGAGGATATTTCATAAAATATGTAGATTCAGTTAGACTCAAAAGAAATTTAACACAAAGGGACAATATTTTACATTTACAATTAAGGAATAAAAATTTCAGTTGTGTAACAAAGCTCAAATAAAAAGTTAAGAAGGACAAAATATATTAAATTTACAATAAAGTACAAATTATTTTAGTTCTATAAGTAAACGCAGAAGAAATTTAGTTAATAAGGACAAAATATACTTATTTCATGATCAAGAAATAATTATATCAGTTGTATAAGTAGACCAAGTCATTTTTCTTTAATTATCCTGTATTAAAAAAATAATTATTGTGCATCAAAATGTCTGCTTATTTTTTTTATTTTTTCCTTATTTTTTATGTATATTATAGAATTATGATTTAAGCTTAAGAAGGCTTTAATAATCACGTCATTTGCATTTTTCTTCTTATTTGATAATAAATTAAAAAATACGATTTCATGGAGGAAAAGGTAATTTTGGGGGTAGGAGGCGGTTGCCTGATTTTTTTTTTTTTTTTTTTTTTTGCAGAGTGCTTAAAAGATAATTTGCATCTGCAAAGTTGAGCTACAATTTAATTTGCTTATTTTCATGAATTACCCCCCTCCTTACTTAAAATCGGTCCTTACATACTGTCTGTCCTTCCTTTTTTCTGTTTTTATTATAATGTAATATAATGAAAACATACTAAATTTGTACTTAGTCTTATAGATGAATGATTCATACAAGGAAAAAACTTCCCAATTGATCAGTTTTATATTCTTAAGGACGAAAAAGCGGACACAACTCATTTATTTTTTGAAAAAACAAAGAAGTAGTGTACTCTTTTTTCCATCTGTTTCCATATATTATAATACGTTAACACTTGTACGAATTAAAGTAGCTGGTTCCATGTATTACTTTAGCATTTGTGTCGTTTGAGACTCTATATTTGATACTGATTTTGATAAAATAATCAATTCAATATATGAAATAATTATTCATAAATATAATGAATATTTTAAGGTTAATAATGAACAATTTGCAGCAAGAAGTACATAGAAAGTAGGCTACCAATTGTTTTTTTGTTTTGTATTTTTCAAAATTTTCATTTCTTTTTCATAGTCGAGGTTGGGAGTGGATTGAAGTTGACTTGCACAGAGATTTAAGTTACCTTAAAATTTATAAAATATTCTAAGTTTGATATTATTCTATTTTATTTAGAAAATATCCAGTATTCATTCCTTATAATTATGTTGATATTAAATAAATAAAGTTTGATCAATTTATTCATTCAAGAATAATCTTAATAATTACTATTATTTATAAAAGAGTTTGTGTTTTTGTGTGTGTATTTTACGGTACCCTGAAACTTTCCATGGGTGTCTCTTTTTAACTTGGTCAGGCTAAGACACGAAATATTTTTGAGAGCTCAAGGAGATTAGAGAAGGGTTACATTAAAATATGTAAAGATACAAAGTATTAATTTACCAATATATTATACTAGGTGTGTGGACATGGAATCGAGACTTTCGACTCAACTTGGACTTATTTTGAAGGCTAACGACTCGACTTGATCTCGCAATCAAAGACTTGCGACTCCAATTGGACTCGAAAGCTAATTTATACTGAACTCAAAAAAATCCATAACTCTTTAAATCAATGATTGTAAACAGACCTCCCATGGATCAAGTCCTGCCCGCAAGTGCATTTCATACAACTTGCCAAAATTATTTGATAACAATAATAAAAAGCTAAGAAAAAGGCATTATTTGCTTAAAGTTATGCATTAGTATATGTATAATTAGCCTCATTTTTGTTTTATTGCAAGACTGACATGAACTACCTAATAATCTCAATTCAATATCATCCTTCTTTTATCACACCCCTTTAATTAATTAATCACTAGTAAAATCGATCCAACGACCCATTAATTATGGGCAAGTCCAACGAAATTTTGGGGTGAGAATTAAGGTAGTTTGCCCAGACTTACTCTCATATCATTGCATTAACCAGAATAGTGAGTTGTGCAATAAAATCGAAGATAAATACGATTAAAGAATGAAGATGGTTATAAATATTCTGAATTACTTCAAAAAGAAAGTCTGCTGTTCGTCATCTTGAATTTAAAACTTGGTTGATAGAAAATATTTCAAAACTTTGATAATTGTGATGGTGTATTTCATCTCTTCCCAATATTGTAGAGAATGAGCAGGCTCATCAATTGGTAAAAAAATGCAATTATTGCTAGATTGTAACTCGAGTTGATTGACATGTAATTAAATAATGAATTGAAAAACGTGTTCAAGTCATTATCTTCAACTAAAGAATTCTTGATTGGATTGCTACCAGGATTTGAGCTTCTGAAACGATTGGGCCTTCGTGTTTGTGGAATGTTCGGATCAACTAGTTTGTGTGAGTCTGTTCATCCTAGATGAATGGGGTGAAAAATAAATATTTTACTAACCTCAGTTTATATAATTCAAAATTATATAATCCAGTCTGGATGTGAAATTAAGATAGCATGGAATTCCAAAGCAAATTACAGTCATTCTTGGGATAATATGTATGTATAAATAATAATACTCAAACTCCCATGAATTTTATCATGTACCTATATATTATTGACTGTCAAATAAAATAAAAGACAGTATTTCATTAGTGTGTCCCATGAGATTATCTTTAACTATTTCATTTTGATATGCATGAATCTATTTTACTGTATTTAAGGAGTTATTGATCTATTTATACTTTAAACCTTCAAAGATCTTAAAAAAAAATTATAGGATTCTTCAGTAGTAAAAAATTGAGGTTCACTATCATTGATTAAAAAAAGCAGACGCTAGTAATGAATTTCATAAGTTCCTAGCAAAGGGTGCCCGTGTTGTAGGGATGAATTATAGAGTAATAGAAACAAAGAATGAAGCTAGAAGAAAAGAGACAAAGAGAGGGATGTAGAAAGATACAGAGGGAGAAAAGAAGAGGGAGAGACAGAGAGAAGGAGAGAGATATAGAAAGAGATCAGGGAAAGGAGGTTTTATTACTTGCTAAATTTAAGATGTTTAAAAACATAAAGAAATCAACTCATTTTTTTTTAACATAGCTATATCTGGGGATATTCTAAACATCAGTGTTTAGAAATGTAGAGTGCAATTTATCACTCAGTTTTCAATTAAAAATTCAATAAATAATAAAACATGAAAAGGAAAAATGTGAAAAACGGCTGTGATGAAAGTAAAGGATTACATTTTTTATATCTAAGATAAAAAAGCAAGCAAAAGAGAGATGGGCATCCTGATCCTTGAGGTAATTATATGATGAGGATCATTAAAGTTAAAAAGGACTGCTGACAAGCCGATTTTTGCGTCAATGGGGCCTGGTACAAGAATAAACGTGAAATCCATTTTTCTTTCGTTCCTTTTTTTCAAATTTGATTTCTTTTATATGAAAAATTCTTTCGTCCGTAGATTTTTATTCATATTTATTAAACAATGTTGTTTTTTTAAACGAAAATAACAATTTATATTATTTTTAAATAACTTTTTTAAGAAAGTATAATCATTTTGATGTAGGTGGTGGTCTGAAAAGTTTCCCATCTAACAAATATAAAAGAATTTTTTTCTGAATTTTATTTTTCAACAAAGTCTCCTTGTAGCTATACAAACTTCTACCGATGATGGTTCCCATGTTTTTAATCTACAATGTACCCCCGTATAAGGTTTGGTAGTTTTCCTCCGATAAATTCTCCTCTCTTCGTTCCTTGTGAAATACGGAATCCAATTTGGAACATCATCATGAAAAAAATTGGGAAACCTTTAGAGCATGGTGCCCCAGCCTAGGGTACATTTAAGCTTTCAGTAAAACATTCCCATGTCTGTAACCTGTTCAAATAGTATGTCTCGTTTTTTTCTGCAAAAAATAGTTCACGAGACACTTTTTGTTTTTGGCTCAATTATTCCGAGTTTGATTGACACTGACGCGTCAAATTTCAACACAACGAGGCTTTATATGAATGCTATTGTTGAAATCTATTTAAAGGTTACACTTTCAAGAACAAATATTTAATGACAGCTTGTTGCTCAATTTTGTCATTTTCACAAAAACGCACGCGTCAACTCACTCAAACGACAGTTACATAATAACTGCGCTTTCAAAATGGCTGAAACTTGGTTGAGTAACGAATGCTAGGTAGATGTTATTAAATTTTATTTACGAGTGCTGCCATCTTTATGTTAAGTTTCGAAACTTTTCAGACCACCATCGTGCATATCTATATTTAAGCTTTTAAAAAGGAGATAAATTAAAAACACGTGATACAAAAGGTAGTGGCTGTAGCAACTTTTTTTTTTCGGAATGTTGGATATACAAAAATCTTTGAATGCCTGAAAATTTTAAGTTATTTGCTCAATTGATTCCTTATTTGTCAAAGCTATATTTAAGTTTTCAATTATTCTCTTTCGCTATATTCCTGTATTTTGAGTACCAATAACCTCATCCGTCTTGCTAGTAAATTTGTTCCTGACTAATTTTGTTATAATAGTATTGATGAATTCACCCTTTTAACTGCATTAACAAGGTAAATTCTGTGAAGGAAAGTATAAGTTTCATACCACATAAGAAAAAATTATATAGTGACGTCATCTTTGGTATAATAAAATACGACATCCATCTTACAAAGGAAAATAATGTATTGGCATGACCATGAATCTACTTAAGCTAACAAGTGCATTTTTCAACTTTGTTCTTAAGCTTTAATCTATTACTGAATCAAAGTTCATCTGTCTTTCTTGACGTCAAATGACTCCAAACAATGCCGGGTATTTTAATTAGAAATTAAATAAAATCAAATGGGTCCGCATTATATTAAAAATAGCATTATTTTTAGCAAGAAATGTGCATTAAATGATATATTAAATAGCAAATAACAATGTTATTCTTATTTTGTTAACGGATTCTAATGCTCATAATTAGTGCTGTGCGACTTATAACTATAAACCTGTCAGTTTATATTTTTAAGCGTGTACAATTTGCTATGGTAAGTTATATATCCCAGTGGTTTTAACTTTTACTGGGATTTATAACTTACACTAATACAGTTACAAGGAATACTAGAGTACAGTGAAGGTATTTATTTTTGGTTCGCTTACATGCTACGGGCAAAGCATTAGTGAACGGCGCTTTTTTGAACTCAAAAAATTCTTGAGAGGGAACGCACTCATTGTTTTAAATAACGAGCGAGAACGGGAGCGCGCTTGCCATTTTAAAACAGCGAAAATATCGCTCAATTTTCGCTCATTTATTTAAATTTGGACTACTTTTTTGTATCTTATGAGGTAACAGAGACCCCGCTACCTCCCTCGTGTGTGGAAATTACGTTGGAAGATAAATCTTTCTTTCTTATAAAACGAATTTTCCCAAGTGAAATACGATTTTTTAATATTTTTATGTCATAAATAAGGACTCAATATCTCACGCAAGCATTAGTCGAAAAGCTTGAGAACCTTGTGTTTAATCTCAAACTAATATCAGGCTTAAATTGAGGAAATTGCACGATACCTCGTAATTACATGTCCCCTAAGACAGTGGTTCCCAAACTTTTTGTGCTCAATGCACACCAAAAGACAGATAAACGTTTCTTGACACATCTATTTTAATTAAACCAATCATATTGATTGTTATAAGCTATTGCAAATAATGAAAGGTTGTCCTAAATCGTATGGAACGCTTGAACTTACCACAAGACACACTATTGGGAAACCACTGCCGATTAGTACTTAATATCACCTGATTTGCTTGTGGTAATGTTAATTCTATCAATTTATTAATTATTCTTAATAGTAATTTGAATGTTTGGCAGAATTGCAGTTAGATCTAATCAAGAACAAGTGTTCCTTTTTGATTTATACATACCTTCGTCTGAATAATGGATAATAATTCAATTTATTTATTATCGTTTGAAGAAAATATTTTACAAAACTAATATTAGAATAAAATATAATTCATATAAGTGGTATCCCTCATAGTTTTTAAATGTATTTTCCATGAACATCCCAACACATCCTCAGCCATTGGGAAGAGAAGAAAAGCAACTACACAACTTATACATACATTAATATGAGTATGTATTGCATGCATTTTTTATCACTTTTTACAAATTTAAATATATATAATGTGGTTATATCAATTTGGGAATAAAGGAGACAATTAATTAAAATGGTTGTACACCAATTCATCTGAAATAATAAACACAAGAATATATATTCCCAAGAACGCTAAAAAGATCAACTAGACCAGGGTTGTCAAAGATACGGTCCATAGGCCGGAACTGAACTGCAATGAGGTTCAATCAGGTAATAAGTGCAAAGTGAAAAAAATAGATAAAAGATACAAAAAAAAATCCTAATTATTTTTAAATTCTTATATACAAAACTGAAACACTATACTTTATTTTTGTTCCATTCTTTTTTTAGTTCATTTTTGAATATATTTTCGGCTAATCTGATGGTAAGTCCAACTTTTCTCTGTATTTCTCTGCTTCACCCATATTAGCAATAATTTCGTTATATATATATATATATAAAGTGGATAAGGAGTGTAGAATTTTTTAAGAAAAATGGACCACGTCATATTTTTTCACGGAAAACCACTGTGCTTGGTGTGTTTGCAACATGTTTCAGTATGCAAGGAATATAATATTTGGAGCCACTATGAAAGTCACCACAGTGCAGAATATAACACATTAAAAGGAAAAATGAGAACACATAATGTCAATGACTTTCTTGCGGGTCTGAGGAAACAGTGAAGCTTCAGTAAAGGCCAGCTACCTGATTGCCAATGAAATAGTATTAGTATCAAAGGCCGACTCTGACGGTAATTTTGTTAAAAGATGCATGATGAAGGCGTCTGAACTCGTATGTCCCGAGAAGCGATAAGCCTTTGCCAATATCAACCTGACGAGGAACACGACAGCAGAGAGGATTTCGGAACTATCGGAAGATATGACCAGTCAATTGTAGCAAAGAGTTGGGTGTTTCATCTCATTTTCCGTTGCAATTGACGAGAGCACTTACATCAGGGATGTGGCTTAATTGACGGTATTTATCCGTGGTGTTGATAAAACATTGACAGTTACTGAAGAATTTGTTGAGTTGGTGCCAATGATGGACACAACAACAGCTGAAGACATTTTTGTGTCTGTCGTAGCTGCACTGAACGAGTGGGAGTGGACTAGTCACACACTCTTAGTATTGCTACAGACGGCGCACCATCCATGATCGGAAGAAAAGTAGGAGTCGTGACAAAGTTCAAAGCGAAAGTACAAGAATACAATGGAGGAGGTTGCTACTGGGCATTCCAATGTATTTTGCACCTGGACGCATTGTGTTGTAAGTCCTTGAAAATGGACCACGTTTTTGAGGTGGTTGTTCGAACTGTAAATTTTATCTCAGCCAGAGGGCTAAACCATCGTCAGTTTGAGACCTTTTTTCGTGACAGGAACATTACACACAGCCTGCCATACCAATGTGAAGTGAGATGGTTAAGCCGAGGCCCTGTGTCGATGCATTTCTTTAATCTACAAGAGGATATCATTCATTTCGTGGAGAAAAAAAGGAAAAACGGTTCCGGATTTAAAATCCCAGAAATTGGTTCAGAATCTTGCATTTTTGGTTGACATTACTGTGCACACTTGAACAGCTTTAACAAAATGTTGCAATTCCGCAAAAAAGTTGTCATACAGTTTTATGATAAAATAAACGTATTTAAATTGAAGCTGGCCTTCTGGGTGACCTAAATGGAAAGTGGGGACCCAGTTCATTTTCCAAGCCTGAGAAATGTGTGCGAAGAAAGACCGAATATACAGACTTGAATCGATATGGAGACAAGATTGCAGAATTACTGGTACATTTTAACAAACGATTTCAGGTATTTGGTGAACTTGAAACATTATTTTCAGTTTTCAACTCACCTTTCACAGTTAAAGCCATTATTCTTTTGGTCGACATCCAGCTAGAAGTAATTGACCTCACATGAGATGTAGATTTGAAGGACAAATTTAGTTCTATTGATCTGGATACATTTTATCAGTATCTAATACCAGGGTACCCTAAATTAACAGCTCTTTCGGCTAAAATTCTATGCATGTTTGGAACAACTTACCTCTGTGAACAAATCTTCTCAGTTATAAATATCATTAAAACAAAATTGCGTGCTAAGATAACCAATAATCACTTTAAGGACATTATAAAAGTTACAGCCAGACAGGACATTTAACTTGGTGTTGATACACTCGTTCTGGCAAAAAGATACCAAGTTTCAGGAGCAAAAAGTAGTTCAGAATAGATTCAAGTTTTTAAAATTATACCTTGCTATTTGAATTTGCATATAACGTTCAGATAAAAAGATTGCAGCTCTTTAAAAATGTCTACTAATTGTTTAATTTATTCAAATGTGCAATTGAATGTCCTTATTTTTTCATTATCTTTATAAAATCTCATTTAAATTATATTTTTTATTTTTATTTTTACTTTTTAAATTAAAATTTTATGCAATTAAGTAAAATATAATATAAAGTGATATTAAATAAAGTTTTAGTTAAATTAAACAATGTACCTTCTCTTTTTACATAAGAAAAAAGGAAATACATAATGTTTTGGTTATTTAGAGCCAAGTATGCTATAATTTTAATAGCCCGGTCCTGAACGAACACATAACACTCGTATGTGGCCCACGATGTGAAATGAGTTGGGCACCCCTGATCTAGACTGTTCTATTGTACCAATGAAGTACTTTTTAAAAAGGGAAGAATAATTACCAATACATATACTCAAATTCAACTAAAACCATAAAGAAAAATAACGCAATTTTATACTATGGATAATTATTCTTCCCTGCTACAAAGTACTTCATTAATGAAACAGATCAATCTAGAACAAGATTAAACGAGGGTGTGATCGATTTTAACATTAATAACACACCCTTAGCGAAAAAAACTAATCATTATGTTGCACTTCTGAAAGTACAATCGTCTACATAGTTCAACTTTGGTAATAATTAGAGAACATTTTTAAAAAATCGTAATAATATCTATTGAAGATGGAAGCAGAAAAGGAATCTTTGAAATGTGATTGGAACTTGGAACCATTTTTTTCTTTCTTACGTGTTGAAAAAAAAGTTTTAAATTTCGTTGTGAATTTGGAAAATCTGGGAAAGAGGTAACTGCAACTGAAAGATCGAAATTAAATTTACGACGTCATTTAGAGTTTCCCCATGGTACAAAAGTCCTTGAAAAGTTCGAAAAAAATATTCAATCCGATAAAGTGAAGAATATGTTGAAAGTATATTCTCAATCTAATCTTTTTTTGAAACTAAATGTTCATGTTCTGGAGCTCACAATTCTCAAAAATATTCAAATTCGTTAATAACAGAATTTATGATTAAGTTTAAGTCATCTCAGCCCTCAACTTTAGTGGGGGATGAACATTTCAAGAGTCTAATTCAAGGAATTTCTCCTGGCTTAAAGGTCCTTTCTTATGAAGTACTAATGAAAAATACAGATCATCAATAGAGGAAAGAATGAAACAAACATTCTCAAATATTAACTATTTCTGTTTGACAGCAGATTGTTGGTCAGCTGCAAAGCGTGGCTATATTGGTGTATTTGACATTGGATAAAACCAGATTTATCTTGTGGTCAAGCAGTATTAGCATTCTTTAGAATAAAAGGAAGCCACACTCACGATAAAATTTCCCAAGCCTTAAAAACCATTATTTTCGATTATGGCTTGCAAAATAAGTGCGATGGAGGGATCATTACCGACAATGCAAGAAATTTCATTAAGTGTTTTGAAAATTATGGAATCCAAGATGATCAAAAAGAAGAAGAAAATTATTTTCTACATGAATATATATTTTATTTCTTTTTTGATTATCTTTATAAAAGATTCAAAATTTCGCCTACCAAATCATTTCAGATGTGCTTCTCACTGTATGAATTTGATTGCACCGAAAGATATATATGTAGCTTTCAAAGATCCTGTGTTTAAAGGATTATTTTATAAAACTTTTGGAAAACATCAATCACTTTGGAACAAGCAAAGTAGTAGTTTTATTGCAGCTGAAACTATTAAATATATTGTTGGGAAACTTCTGAGAGTCCCAAATGAGACAAGGTAGAATGGAAAATTTCATAGTGTTTTGGACATTTCCAGAGCTTTTGAAAAAAGTAGTGATGAACTTCATGAGTTATTTGACAATTTTGGATTGATGTATTTTACCAAAGTAGGGATAGACTTAATTCATGAATACATTTTGTGTTTGAAGGATTTTGCAGCTGCCCTAGATATCTTACAAGGTGAGAAGAATATATTTCTTGGCTACATTTTGCCTTCACTTTCAGTGGTAAAGAAAAAACTCAAAATTGTACTGCCCAGTCTTAAATTTTGCAAGACTTGAGTAGAGGCTTTATTAGCTGGAATCGAGAAAAGATTTGGTCACCTTTTTAAAGATGAGATCCACTTGTTAGCTACAGCTACTCATCTATTATTTAAAGATTTGGAATGTTTTAGTAATTCTCCAGAATTTCAAGAATATATGAAAAAAATCTTAGTGGATGAAGTTAGCATTCTCGTCCAAACTGAGATTTTTTTTAAATTTAGAAGATACATAATACAACCCTTCTGTCCTCAGCGACCGTTAAGCGAGTGTTTTCAAATGGTGGTCAAATATTTAAAGATCGAGGCCAAAGTTTAAAGGACAAAAATTTAAAAAAAAAAATTACTTTTGTCAATATTTTCATAGTCATTAATGATTTTGATTTATTTATTTATTATTCTTGTACCTTATTTGTCTCTATTTCTTGGAATGAATTTTCTTAATTTATTTGCAATCGTAAAATAGGTGTGTTACAAGATGCCAATTTAAGGTGACGGAAAATCTTTTAAGATAGCGTGCACGGAAGTGTTTCGGGGATCCCCATTGAAATGTTGGAGGTTTATTACTACTAATTGATAAAATAAGTTCAATGTCATTTATACTTAATGTAGATAAATTTCAAATCTTTAATCCAGTCTTTTTTTTTTTTTTAATCCGTTACTTCGTTAAATTGCAGAATTTGCTAGAAAATAAGTTATCTAAAGATAGCCTTCAAAATCACTCATTAGGTATAATGGATCAAATAAAGAATACTATGGACTAAGGTACATTTATTTTTCTATTATTTTGTAAAGTTTGTGCGACATACATCAATTTCAAGCCGACCTTAGCACCTTCAATCTTTATTACTACGCAATATGAAAGTACTTTGTCTTAATTTTTAACCTTTCGTTTTATCAATAACTGTCAGTAATTGTCTGAAAAGCGTGGGAAGATATTCATATACTCGAATTTGATATTATACAATTCAATTGCAGGTATTAAAAATATCATCTTTTCAACAATACTGTATTCATGAAAATTTAATTCAATTCTCTTGATGTTTCAGAAAGTTGTGTTTTATTGAAATATCATGTTTTATTAGATCACAGATTTTTTTGGGGTAGGTTATTACATTAACAGGTTTAACACTACGAAAAAAGGCGTAAAATTTCGATGACAAATTGGTCATAACTTCTATAATATTGAAGCTAGAGAAAGGTCATTCCACGTCAAATCGATCACTCGTCAGACAGCACCATATCCGATTTTTTTGAAATTTTGCATATAGCTTAATATTGAATAGAAACTCAAAATCTCAAATTTTAGTTTTCTTTGACCTCCAAATCAGGAAATAGAGGCTCCTAAAGCTCAAGCCCCGAGGCCAGCAACCCATGTTCTTAAACAGCTATTTCTCTTGTGTTTTTAATGATATCGATCTAGTTTAAACGTGATTGGATATATATTTACACATTGTCAACGTATGTTAATTAATTTCAAAAAAAAAATTGGGGCTGCTTTCAAATTTGGGTCAACGCTATAAGTGAAATACTAAGAATGAAATGTACAAAACTTGGGTACAATATTAGAAAAGATAATTAATTTTGAATTTTGGCGAGACAAATTTACACTCATTTATATATTTTATTATATGTTATATAGATTTAATAAAATACAATGGTCTTAATTGTATAAGTGATACGTCAATAAATCAGAAGGTAACATTTGGGCTTGATTAGATTGAACGGCAATTCTACCAAATATTCAAATATCTTTGAATAACAATTATTAAATTGATCAAACTCACATTACCACATCCAAATAAGATAATATTAAGTGTTAATGGGTAGTAGTTCCCAAACAGTGTGTATTGTGACAAGTTCTAGTGACCCCACACGATTTCTGATAGCCATACATTATTTGCGATACCTTATAATAATCCAAATACTTGGTTTAATTGAAATAGCTATGTTAAGAAATTTTTATTAGTCAATTTTATCGCTCTTCTAAAATTGCAAGCGCGCACCCACTCTTGATTGTTATTCAAATCAATGAGCGCGCTCCAGGTCTCCGTCGAGAATTTAATTTTGAGCGGCGCTCAATTGAGCACGGCTCACTAATGCATTGGTTATATGTGTATAGGCTAAGATAATTTTTACATTCAAATATACTGTATGAGTTTAATACAAAGGGGGTTACTTATTTATTTTCAACATAGCAAATCATTTTCAAAATGGGACATCAGTGTGGCAGCTATTTAAATGAATTAAAAGTTTGTAGTGATCCATTTAATAAACATAAAACACGAAGCCGGAATAATATTCGATTGTGTCCTGAGGACCTTGTCAAAAAATGGTCGTTAACATCAAGAAATATATGCCACCCATGCTAAAAGCTAAAAAACGAAAAACCTCCACAAATAGATACTGCCATTGAAAACGACACAATGGTCTTAAATTCTTCTAATGAAAGTGATTCAGACGAACCTAGGAATCCCAAACTTGCAGTTTTGGACTTCAATAAATGTTTATCTGCATTAGGAGAAAGTCCTACAAAAAGGGTTAGTCATATGACTTCCAAATATGTCCAAGAAAAGGGACAAAATTATCGAAAGCCATTTAAAACAAATTGATAAATATTTATGGAGGAATGGATTTAGTTTCGGATATAAATGCTGACGAAGAAACAATAAACGTAATAAAAGCTCAAGAGTTTGATTAACTCATCAAAGATTTACAGGATAAATTTAATAACTCTACAAAAAAAAACAACGAAAAAATTAAGGTCTTGATTATTGTTTCGCATATTTGGCCTATAAGGTAAATCCAAAATACTTTAAAAACAACATATCATTTTGCCAAATTTGCCAAGAAGTTGACCATGGAAAAAGAATTTTGGCGGATCCAAATCCAAAAAGGGGCTCCAGAATTGATGAACATGTTACTCAAGACGTGATCAACTTTAAGAACGGATCCAAGATCAAAGAGCAAAATCACCTCATATTAATTAACTTACAAGAAGTGCATCACCTCTTCAAACCCAAATATCCCCAATACAAAATTGGTTTTTCGAAGTTTGCAAAGTTTAGACCTAAGGAATGTTCTGGGACAGATTATGTATGCGTTTGCGTAATTCACGAAAATATGAAGCTCATGCTCCATGGAGCTAATTTTAATCAATTGTGTTGGATGGAAAATTCAGAATATAATAATGTTAGACTTCAATCACTCAATGATTTCCTCATTATCTCCAATGTAATCCTTCCTCTATGGAATGCTGTCTCCGTCAAAGTGGAATGTGTGGTGACGAAATTATAATTGGAAATATATGGTCACAGATTTTGGAGGAAAATATGATTGATAAAATAACTTATAGAAGATGGACACATACAGATAGGTCACAACTGGAAACATTAATGAAATCTAATCAAGATTTCGTCGAAGATTTTACGAAAGGTCTTCAAAAATGTCAATCGCATATTTTTACAACCAAAATTTAATCCTCTAGCTTTAAAAGAGCGAAGAAAGAATTAGAAGATGGAGAAATAGTAGTGGTTTGTGACTTTTCTGATAATTATTCAGGACGAGGTGCAAAGTTTTCATTGAAACAATTCTATGGTGACACTTCACCCTTTCTTTGGATAATTCAAGCAAAACACCAGCTTAAAACATGTTAACATTGTAATGATATCTGAGTGTAACACTCACGATACTGTGAGGGTCCATTTATATATCAAAAGTTTATCCAATTTGTTAAAGAAACCTTGCCATACATTAATTACATAAAATACTTTTTGGACGGATGTGCAGGACAATATAAGATTTGCAAGAACTTCTTAAACCTTTGCTACCACAAAGAAGATTTTGGAATCTCAGCAGAATGGATTTTTTTGCAACAAGTCATAGGAAAGGACATTGTGATCTTCGGATGTTGAGAACTGGTTCCGGAGAAATTAACTAAATTTTGCGTTGAGGGGGATTTGTCATACAAAAGTTAAATATAGTCTTATGGCGTCAGCATTGCCGGGTTAGGGTTTCAATATTACTCATATTAGCGAGGACTCTCTCACGTATGAGAGAGCGAAGAAATTCATATTTTCTTCAGGATGTCATTGAAGATCAAAGACTCCATGACCCTAAATTGTTAAACGTTAAAGTTAAACCATGTCTCAAGTGTGTTTCAGTAACTTTACTTGCAGGCTTCAGGAATGAAGACTTTTTTCGTATCGTAGTGTCCTCTCCAGAACTTTCCCATCGAATTAATGATTCAAGCCACAAAGATAATCATCCAAATCATCAAAGAGACTTTAATGACTACACTTGGCCTAAATTACGTTCTGTTATTAAAAAATTTACTGAAAAATGCATCGAATGTTAACAAACGAAGCCTTTTAGAACTTCCAAGCCCACTACCTCTTTCGATCCACCATCAGCGAGACTTGCCTTCATCCACATTGATATAATTGGCCCGTTCACACTCGTCAAAGGATAGCGCTACGCCCTGACTGAGATGGATCGGTATACGAAGTGGCCGGAAGTGACCCAATTCCTAATATGACCTCAAGTATAGTGGCTGGAGCTTTCTTGGACGATTGGATATACAGATTTGGAGTACCTGACATCATTGTGTCAGACAGTGGGACGCAATGACGCAATTCAGAAGTGGTATTGGACATGTGTTTACAGGGCACTTGGAATCGCAAATAGGGGGGAAGTACTGTTGAAGTTTGATTTTATCAAGTTGATCACTTCTTCTTTTTCTTCTTTTTATTATTATGATTTATCTAGAATATAATCAGTAGATATTTGAACTTTAAATACTTTATATACCCAAGTTTTGTACATCCCATTCTTAGTATTTTGCTTATAGTGTTGCCCCAAATTTGAAGGCAGCCCCAAAACTTTTTTGAAATTAATGAACATATTTCATGAAAATTTGAGAAAAATTGAAGTAGTCAATTTTGAAGCTCAAAGATTTGACCTCGTGACCTCAAAGTCAAAGAGACCTTTTATTGGGTAAAAGTATATCATTTATAACAATTAATGGATCTATCCAATCACGTTTAAAATAGATCAATATCATTAAAAACACCAGAGATTTAGCTATTTAAAAACATGGGTGCTGGCCTCGAGGCTGGAACTTTAAGAGTCTCTAAAATTTAAGATTTTTGAGTATCTATTCAATATTAAACTATATTCAAAATTTCAAAAAAATCGGAGATGTTGCCGTAAAAAATGTCCCTTTTTTGATCGATTTGGCGTAAAATGACCCAGAAATGATTTTGGTATCATTATTTTTACCATTATCTGTTACATAAAACAGGTTTAAAAGGAAAAAATTGAATTTGAAATTTTTTGTAACATACCTGCATAAACAAAGACATCTTTTACTACAGGATTTCATTGCTAAATCGAGCATGTGTATTTTACAAGAACTACGTCATATTCATTTTCTTATTAGTAGTTACTAATATAATTTATTTATATATTACTTCATGCTAAATGTATACCTATTCTATTCATTAATTAATTATCGTCATTATCTATTCACTGCTCATAAACCACAATTTTGTTCGAATTAATTGAATAATAATTTTATTGTAGTAAAATTTTAGTACTTGTAAAATATGCTGACACTATTCGCTTAGAATAAAGCAAACAATATTATATTAATATTATAATTATGTTTACAAACTTTCTGAGGATGGTTTTTACGGATAAGTTTTTGTGGACAAATAATGATTAATATATAGAAAAGAGCAATTCCAAGAAATTAAGCAGCAGGTATAATACCTGTATTATCAGTTACTTCAAATCTCATTAATTAAACTACTATAAAAATGATTATTACTTAATAATATTTATTGTACCTATCCAGATTTACACATAATAAATCTATTAGTATAATATTATAATAGCATGTGTTAGTTATCTTCTCCAACGACTAATATTTTCATCTAGGACAAGTCTATAATATATTTTTTGGAGTTTAGGCATCCGCTGTTATTGATAAAGCCTTCTTTTATTTTGTGATGGTTTTTTATTGTTATACTGTCATTTGGACATCTTCTAACCTCTGATAATGTAGTATTGCATTTAAAAAGATCTTTATGAATTTGTACGAATAGTGAATCAAGCGCTGCCCAATATTGACATCAATAACAATGATAAAAATGTCAAGAAATCGTCTTTTACATATCAGGATATACATATATAGCAAGGTCCGTTATATAAGTCACAAAATGCCATGAATGGTATAAACTACTACCATTTTTTATTGGTCTAATGATGTGCGCAAGTTGAAAGAGCTCAACCATTTTAAAGAAATTTGATAAAATATAAATAATAGAGTTTGATTAGTTTCACCTTCTTATATAATTTATTTATCTTGTGTCTTCACTGTAAAACTTCAGTCAAATTGCGTTAATCTTCAAATATATATATATATATGTAAGTGAAATTCAAGAGCAAACAGAGTTACGTTCCACATTAACAATTGTATCTGATAAGGATCATTCTTTTGTAGAATTATTTCGATACATATCAAATAGAAATTCTATGTTACGAGTATATCGTAAACAAACCTGTTCACAAGTAATTTTTACGACCACTAGTAGAACTTGAATTACTGAGAGATAAGCTCGAGTGAAGTCTCAAAAGTAAAGTCCAATATAATACGACTTCAAGTCAAGTTGTGAGTTAGTAAGTTTCAAGCTTGAAGTTTTATTTAAATCTGAACCTTGTCGATCTGACGACAAATTATAGTCGAGTTACAAGTCTTTTATATTGAGTCTTAGTCAAATCTAAAATTTATTTTTTCTAGTCCAAATGGAGTCTTCCTGGAGTTCGAAGTCCCAATTTAATCAGAGTTAACTACAACCCGTTCCCGAGTCTCCAATTCTGATTAGTGAGCTATAATTATAATTCATTGATGACCAAATAAACTGAATAATATTTTCTTGGCTTCACTTCTATGTATTGAATGTAACTAAAGAATACAACACACTCTTTCAATAGGTTGCCTGACCCATTCAAGTCCTAAAGTAATAGATGTATTATATTAGTTTTTTTATGTATTTCTTTTGAAGAGTGGTCATCTTTTTCTTCGGTGTGAGAAAAAAAATTGCTTCTGAGTGAATTAATTGCTGTTACTACGGGTTTTTTATATATCGGTGTGTGTTATCAAGTGAGGATTTGTAGGGCTTGGCGAAAGGTTTCTTTTCGTTGAAATTGGTTTTCTAACAACCTATTTAAAAATTTCTTCATAAAAACGTAAAGAGCATATCATTGTTTACTCAGAGAGCGTGTATTTTCAAGATGGCCAGGCTCCCACCCGTTAGACCACCAAACGATGAAGCAACAAAGGATTCTTGTGACTCATCAGACTAAAGTTGATAATCTTGTGGATAAAAACGCGTGCAAGGAGAAGGGGGGAGGGAGAAAGACTTATGGTATCATTGTTTAAAATACTGATGTCATTATCAGCTGCCTCCTTTGTTATGATTTTTGTGGGTATAACGAAAGTATTTATTAGCAAAATGTTTAATGAAGATATACGTATATTGACTAGACGTTTTTTATCCGTTACAGTAGATTGGAAAACGTCACACTCCATGAAATTGTAACTCATTATGAACCTTATTCTCAGAATAATAACTAATGAAACGACAAAGTAGAGTATTTCGAAATATATTTGAAGTTCCAAGTTTAAAAAGAAGGCTTAAATTAAATATAATCTATATACTAAAAAATAAACCATCATACATTTATATTAAATATACAAAATTAAACAATTAGCATCATATAACTAATAATAACAATCAATTATAAATACAGAATATTGAAATAATAGATTGATCCAAATAATATTTTCTTGGTCTGACATCAGAATTCAGTTAGATATGTAATAACTTTAGGTTGCAAAACACAAGCCAGACGTGGAGCTTAATCAGAAAAAAAATAATCACCCCTTTTTCTTCATGTGGAAGTTGCTATATACAATTATGCACAGGATATAAATATTTCTAACGATGAGATCTAAATAATTATTAATGATAAAGTAAATGTCAAAGTCATAAAATTAAACAATAAATATATTAATAAAAAAATGTTAGAATTAAATCTATCGTAAAGATTTAGTGAAACCATAGCTAATCCTAAAGTGATAAAAAAGTAATATTTATTGACTATGTATTATTGGAAAACCTAATGGTCATACCCAAGTCTTTAAGTGAAGAAATTAGTGTCAGACAAACTAGTTGCAAACCCTCCGAAGCTACTACCCCCGTTGTTGTGACCATTTAAGCAGTTGTTTTTTGCCATTTAATGAGTTGTGTATCATAATTCTTGATATTTTTAGCTAAAATAGAATCATATTTTATGATTAGATTTAAAAAAAAAATACTTACTATTAGATGGTACAAAATTCAGAGTTCCATTTCGAAATTAGTAAATATTTTATACTTTTTACTCATAAATTTGATCATAATTTGATGTGGATGACTCAAAACATGCTGAAAATTATCTCAACTTCACAATTTACAATGGAGGTAATGACATCATTACCAACATCCTCCATTAATTTAATTTTAATGATGGTTCCTCGGGAAGGGACGGATTTACCTGTGTATTTCTCCATAAATTTTTTGAACGTAGGATGATTAGCAATGGATAAGGGTATATCACATGATATAAGCATCTTTGTGGGATCAGAGTGAAAGTTTGACTTGATGTATTCATCATTCACTTGATTTTATAGATGGATATCCATGCTCTTGATATGAGATGAGGATAATGAGTGGCGTTTAATTCTAGACAGGGGACTAAAGGCACATTTATATCAACAAAAAAATAGAGCTTCTCCAAGTTCAGGCTTATCTTCGCAAATAGATCAAGCGCCTACTAAAGTTCAAAGGAATTAATTTAATCAATTTTAATCGTTTATCATTTTGATGTTGTTTAAAAAGCGGACCAAAATTGAAGTTTTTTTTTATTCAACCGATCTCTAAGTGTCAGGAATCAGTTTGGGAATTTGTACAATTATTCTATTAAACACAAGGGGAAGGAAACCCCATATTTCCCGTCACTCCTTAATGAAAAGTTTAGTTCGTGATAAACCTTAAATTATATGCCTTTAAGATGTAAAGGCTCCTACCTCAGCATCTTGTACATTGAAATGCCCTATTTATATTCTTTATAATTATCATTACTTTTTTACAGGGTCTGGTATGGATAGGTATTTGGTATTTGGAACTTGATTTTTCTAATTTCAAATCAATGGAAGAACATAAATGTTTTAAAGAATTATCAAGGATTGTTGATTGGCATAAAACTTTTTTTTTAAAGTGGTGGTTTTTATGTAATAAACCCATATGGACCTAATGTGAAATGCCCCACCTTCTTTCAATCTATTATAAATGTTTGTAAGAATGACTTTTATCCTCTATTGATCATAGGAGATTTAAACTAATAAACTAATTGACTTATATAATACGAATCGTCGGCACCCCCATTCAAAAAACATTATCTAAACTCATAATAGAACTAGTTTAAATGACATTATTAGAATTTTGAGCCCAGAAGAATTCCCGAATCGATTTGGCCCTTGCCTCTTCATCTATCTTATCCAAAAAAAAAAAAAAAAAAAAAATGCCTCGTCATGATTAAGATCATTAGCTTATTGAAATTGTTTTCCAATTTTATAGACCTAAAAAACGCCTTCATTCCCCCAAATGGATATTGGAAGACAAAAATTTTATGAACAAACTTCAAAAACGTTTTTTTAATCAATTTAACCCTTCATTTAATTAAAAAAACTTACTCATCTTCTGATTAAATCAGTTAAATCTACTTATTTAGAGTTTGTTCGTAAAGAAAGAAAGAGAGAAATATCTTTTCAACATGATTTGAGGAAATGCTAGATAGAGGTTCCTTATTTGTACGAACTATTACTTCTGATAATATAAATTTATTTCGATTCTAAGAAATTGCTGAATTGGAATTTAAAGCAAAAATCGATATTGAAAATTTCGCATGGAGAAGGTTTAAAAACCTTCTTCCTAAACAAAGTTTTTTCTACGTCTATCAACAAGAAAATTATCATTGAAGGCAATAAAATTACAGACTCTCGGTAGATATCGAATCTTTTTCAGTTGCGCTTCCAAAAGACTGTTGGTGGTGAGAAAGTTAATTTTCCTCGGCCAAAATTAGGTCAGAACTCGATTTTTACTACCTTCGGGGCATGATGGTGTTAATGGCAAAATTTTCACTCGATGAATTGATGGTGTTGCTCCTTACCTGGTTGAGATGAGAAAATCCACGGAAATATATGGCCATCTTCCAAAGTCGTTGGCGGAGGCAGGATAGCCTTGATTCCTAAGAAAGGTTCGCCTACGGATGTCAATTAGTGGAGACCAATTACTGTTCTTAATTTAAGCTATATAATCCTTTTTGGTATTCTTGCAGCCAAAATGGAGCCAATTTTAAATTATAAGCTCGGTCTGGAACAGAAAGGAGAGGATGATTTCTGACATATCAAGAAATATTCAAACTGGAATTGAGAGTATACAAAATAAGGCGAGATTTGATGCAATAATTGCAATTGACTTCTGTAAGGCCTTTGATACCATTTCACATGGACATATTTTAAGTGGAATTAAGTGGGAGAGTAAAGGAGCCTCATATACAAACTGGACTGATCTAAACTTTTTTATTAATTCTTCGATTCGCAAATGGAAGAAATTTAATCTCCAAAAAAGAATTGACCTCTTTAATTACCAAATTGTTGATGCTACTCTTTATAAGGCAACGTCTATTCCATGGTTATAAGAAAATTGCTGGCTCAATATGCTTTTTCCTTAAAAAGACCCAAAAGCCAGTGTGGAGGATAGTTGTCTTGGCTCTCTAAAATTATTCAGAAAATTTATCAAAAGATTCTAATTTACCTTTCAAGAAACTCGGAGTCTGAGTGGCGTACATCTATTTTGTCCCATCCTGCCTAAAATTTGTTAAAGTTAGGAACTGATTTTATTAAGCACAAAATTGAGGAATTGTCTCATTTTGGGCAGCTGTCCAGAGAATCATCTGGAAAGGGGCACCAGTCTTTTTATCCTCTTCCACTATTGACATTGTGTGTCAGAATAGTAATAAGAAGGGTTTCCTTTAAAAACTTTATAGACCCAAAAAAGTTGGAATGGATAGCGTTATCCAGGAATATAATCACAGTGCATTATCTTGAACATAATTATTTATTCAATAGTGGAAAGTTTTTTTTTTTTGTCCCACTGAAAAGAGCTGCAATAACCAATCTCACTCCAATTCCGTGGCACTTAAGAATGAATTTTCCCTTCAACTCTGAAGAACAGGTGGGTAAAATCTGCGATGGATATTTAAATTGTTTGAAATTATCTAAAACATGGAAGAAGAGGATCAAGAGTTACATATCTAAAATCAGGAATGGAAAGCGATTTACAGTTCAATTTCAGATATCCTCGGATTGTTTATATTTTAATACTCCCTGTAAGGATTGTGGCAAAATGTTCAATGCGTTTGCGAGTTGCCCTGCACTCCAAATTTGGAGAGATTTCATCACACGGAACATAGCTGGAATTACAGAAAAATTTATAATGTCTTTATTTTTATTTCGTATCTCCTTAAAAATCCAAAGTACTCCTTAAAAAAAGCTATGGAGTATGGAAGTTGCCAGTAGTGGAGCCTATCAAAGTCGAAGAAATCAGAGCTTTTCGGATCACAGCCGCAGTCCAATATTCTGCCTTCTTTGTTAGGATTCCAAGGGCGTATCAGTCTTCATGGAACTATTCAGGGGACATATTACACTCATTGTAATATAAAAACTTAAAATTATTGCGTCGTTTAATGTACAATTATAAGAAATTTAAAAGCTATTCCGGATCTACTGAATAATTATTGTTTTATCCTTTTATTTAAATATTATGTAACTATTACCCATTCTTTATTATACAATTTTTAGCTATTTTGTGGCTTTGTTTTTTGTTTATTTATTTATTTTCCAATTTTATAGAAGGAAGGTTTTGTTGAAAATGGATTGATTACTAACGTCATATATAGCGATTTTTGAACATGTGTAACTTTGGTTTAGGTAATTAATTTTAAACTAGACTGTTTATTTATTTATATTTTTTTTTTATATGTCACTTCTCTGAATTAATAAAGTCTTTAAAAAAAAAAGATGTATTTAATGTTATAAATAACATCTTCACATTTTTAAATAATAAAAGAGATGATTCTTCATCTGACTTATGGAGGGCAAATAATTTGTAAAAGTCTCATTTAGAAAACAAGAGTCAGACTCAAACGAGAATCTTCAATTTATTATTGAGCAGCTTGCCTTACATTTAAGGATTACGAAAAAAAGAAGATACTCTGCCAAACTTCTAGGAACGTCTACTTTATGGCAAAATACAAGGCTGGATATTTAGGGTCAAATTAAAGAATCTGTACTGATTTCTTTACCAAGGATGGTGATATCACTGGAATAATCACTATTTTTCCCTCTACTCTTCCAGTGAAGTACGAATTGAGGAAATATTCCTTCTTCTCTTGAAAAGTTGACTATAACGTGAGTTCCATTTAAATTCAAGTGGTATCCATTTGGATTCTTTAGTTAATCATTAAGGTGATTTATTAACCATGCCAAACGCCTGTGTTGCACCTGGTTGTGTTGTGGGTCAACCGAGGAAGAAACTCCGCCTCACGTTTCAACCCATCGGCTCCCGGCTAATCCCATTCGAAGACAAAAGTGGATTCATGCAATCAAGATTATCAAGAAGATTGAAAATAGGTTATAGTTGTATGCTTGCTTTATTTTCTCCTCGATGATTTCACTTATGAGTCTTTGAATAGGAATCCCAGTAGAAGGAAAAAAAACCCAGATGGGAAAGCGTCGAAGCCTCACTTAAAAGAAGATGCTGTTCCTTGCATTTAGTCCAACTTACCCAGTTACCTATAAATTTTTTCAACATCAAGAAGATCATTCATGGCCAATTCAGCTTATCGCTTTGAGAAAGAGAATGAAAGGATAGATTCAGTGTCTAAAGTGTTTTTCGAAGCTGAAAAAGTCTCTTCATTTGAAACTGTCCGCTCCTATTTGAAAGATAATTAATTCATGAATCTGGTGACTTTCTCTGCTTTTTGTTTAGCATCACTTATTGATTCAAGAGCGGTCTAGTTGAAAGTCAGGGTTTCTTTTTCCTCATTTCAGAAGGGAACATTTATTTACCCACAGATTTCAAATTCTTCAAATCAAACCCAAAAATATAGATATTCTCCAATTTTTTGAGGGTGAAAATTGACTTCCTGTGGTAGAAAGAGGAATCATTATAAAAAGAAAATCTGAGCTTCAAAGCTTTTCTCCAAGGTTCCATTATATCTACTCATTGTCTTAAGCACTTAATTAAGAAAGATGGAATACTTACAGAGACTTTGCAAATTACAAACATTTCGTCTCTTTTGAAAAGCATAGAACTAGAAAAAGAAGAATTTCTTATTAAAGATTCATTGAATAACTTTGAAGAAAAAGTCAAAGTGGCCACTCTTTTGGATGGCAAGGGCAAACTATTTCATCTCAATTGGACAACTTCTTCAAGCAGAAAAAGTACTTTGCTTTAGAGCTTTTTCAAAATTTACCAAAGTTCCAATAAACGAGTTGTCCGAAATATTTGAAGACAGCAATGAATTGGAATGTGAAGGAGACTTAGATTTGGTGTTTAACATCTGTAACACCGAAATTGGGTTTATCAATGAATAAATCGATCTCAATGCTACTCTTTACTATATCGATGGGTTCATTGCAAGGCCGGTCTCTAAAAAAAAATCTTGTTCCATCTCCAAGATTATTTTAATTAAAGAGAGTTCCTTTGATGTTAATAATATTAAAGCTACCACCGAAGAAGAAACCGATAAAACAGTTTAATTGAGTTGATTAATAGAGGAGGACTTATTACCCCTTCGAATGTGCTCTTTTTGTCAACTTGCTACATAAACAACTTCCTAAGTAGCATTTTGAAGAGCCAAGATCTAATCGAAAAGTTGTTTAACTTTTCATCTGCTACAAATATTTTCAATTGTGCGGTGTTCGAAAGAATTAATGGCGATGAAAGTGCATTTTCACTTCTAGATAAAAAAATGTCAATCTGGTTACTAGTACTAGGATTTATTGAGCAAGATTTCATGCTAAGTATTCAATGTCAATATGTGAAAACTGTGAAAGGTCAAGAAATGATGAAATTCATTCAAGTCTGAAGCGGAAAAATGAATCAACATCCTACTAACGAAGAAAAGCTGCTAAATTATCTACTATGTCTTGCGAAAAAATATTTTATTTGAATATTTTTGATAAGCCCTTTTAAATTCTAAAAATACATAATTAATAATGCCTGGAAAATAGGGTTTTAAGGTACAAAAAATTTTCTCAATATGGCCAGGAGTAGGTTCATAACCCACAGCCAAATCAGTGTAATTGGCAAAGGAAACCCATATTCGAGACTCTACTTACTTTTTCTGCCCACAGGTTGTATTTACCAATGGGTCACGTAGTGAACTCATAATCCAACGCCAATTCAATGTTTTTTGATATGACTCTTGAGCATAACTAATTTTTTTAAAGTTATAAATTAGACTTTTGCACTGGGTTTTCAAAGGCGGTCAGCTTCCAGAATGGGGGGCTCAAGCTTTAAAACGTTTAAGAGCCATAACTATATATATCAAAATAGCATTTTTTTGAAGTTAAAAGTAAAAATTCAAAATTCTATCTTGTAAGACGTAATGATTTTACAAAAAACGTACAAACGAAATAAATAAAGGTGCCAGTGGTTGGCAAAACTTTGTAAGAAATATTCATTTCATTTTTCTCCATGTTAATTTTGAATTCACAGGCAGTTTTAAAAAAAAACTATTACATACAAATTAATTGACTTTCTTCAAGTTCGAAGTCCAACTCTTAACTGACACCGGAGTACTACAGCCTTCCTCTTCTCATTTTTCTTCAGCAGTGCAGATAGTAGAGAAGTCAAACGGAGGGTTTGTTCAAAGCTGGACCTTTGCAATGCATTTCATTAGATCTCAGCCGAGAACAAATACATCCCAAAGACAGCTATCATCACACCCATCGGCCTTTTCGAATATATGCAGATGTCCTTTGGTCTCAAAAACACTCCACAAATGTTTCAGCGTTTTATGGATGCCTTATGTCGCAACATGGAGTGAGCATTAATATATTTGAACTACTAGTGGCGTCTAAATCTCTTGATGCACATCACAATACCCTATTTCACGTTCTTTATAGATTGCAAGAATCCGGTCTTCGCCTCTCCAAAGATAAATGAGTGTGGACCAAGCCTTCTCTCGATTTTATAGGACACTACGTTAGTGTTGGGGGAATACGCTCATTAACAAGTCGAGTTGAAGATATCCTGACCATTCCCCCTCCAACATCTAGGAAGATACTTCAATCTTTATTGGGTATGGTTGAATATTATGCTAGATGTGTGCCCAAATTAGCGGAACATACAGGCAAACTACACCCTTTGCTTTGTAAACATACAGCGTTTAATTTTGGGATGCAAGCAACAGAGAACCTTTCAGCTGTGAGCTCCTTACAGTTAAAAAGGCAATAGCACACTTTAGATCATGGATACAAGGTGTCTATTTCAAGGTTTTCTCGGACCATAAGCTGTTAGCTTGCACAAATCAAATTCAAATTGCTAGCAATGAAATTGTATTATAATCAAATTATTACCAATGAGCTGTTTAATAATCAAATTATCCACAATCATTTCACCTGACAATGTAAATGAAGTTAAGATTACCATTGACCACTCTATTTGAAATTTATAGATTGCCCAGACATTTTGCACATTCCGATTTTCCATATTGCCGTAACGGTTATACTCGTGACTTTTTCCCCAGATTACCCCCCTCCAAAAAAGAAAACGCTGAAGAGATATTTAGTGCCTCTTTACTTAAATGAAAGGTATCCCATTAAATAATATGCTCTAGTGAGTCAAACAAAATGCTATGTGGACATAATATCAGCATTATAAAAGATTGGGTGCATTCTATGAATTAATTCGAATGAATTGAATACGTAAATATTCGCCTATTACAACTACCAATACAAAGAAAAGGGAAGACTGATTCCAAAGAATGACAATGTCTGTAAATAAATCAATATTTTTTCTCACAGATTCATGAAAGAATCATAAGGGACTAAAATTTAACAGATTTGGTATATTTTATTTTTTAGCTTCAACAAATAATATTTTGCAATTTATATTTATGATGCTTTAACGTATCTAAGCCTGACCCTCCATTCTGGATGCTGACCGCCTTTGCAAACCCAGAAGGAAGTCTAATGGATCATAGTAGTGAAACTTTTAGTAATACTCTAGAGGTCATATAAAAAAACAGTGAATTAACGTTGGATATGAGCACACAAAGTGGGCATAAAAAGTAACAGAGTCTCGAATAGGGGTTCCTTTGCACAATAATAATGATTTGACAGTGGGTTATGAACCTACTCCGGGCCACTTAGACATTTTACTATTAATTTAATTTCATATCCTTTTAAGAAAAGTTTTGTGTTATGAGTTGAGTTTGTTATAAGACCATGGGGGCATGTTGCACGAACCATCAGTAATAGGATTGATGTTTTTTTTTGTCTTTGTAATTTTAAGTCATTAGTTTCTGTCAGAGTTTCGTCAGTGTCATAATATTTTCTTCATCATTGTTTAGTCGTAGTTATCTTTTATTTTGTCTTCGTCGGAGTTTCGTCTCCTTCAGAATTTGTCTTTGTCAGAACTTCGCTTTCGTCATAGTAAGTTTCGTCTACGCCATGATTTTTGTCAGATTTTCGTCTTCATCAAAAAAAGTTTTGTTGACGAAATGATTTCGTCTCGTCAGGCTTGATGAAGTTAACACTGCATGGTTGCCTCCGTGGGTTGATATAAAAAATTAGATTAGTCAGAATTAATTCTGAATGGGTATTGTGTACTGTGATAGTATCACAGTTACGCCTGCTTTGAATATGACCGAACAAATTTGCACTATCATGTGAACCACTTAAAAGTGAAAATGTCAAGATACAAATGGTTAAAGTTCGGTAAATCAAATAGTCAGTAACAGTAATCAATCAACATATTGCTATGTAACAATCCTCTTAGTATGTTGCTTAACCAAATTTATAATTGATATTTTTTTATTATTGTTGTTGATGTTTCTTTTTTATTACAAATAAAAAGTTAATTTTATTACAATAATTATGATAACTTTTGTTTACAAATGTTGTGTAAATTAAACTTTGTTTAATCCAATGTCACCTAATTAACCTACTCCGACCTTGCATTGTCACAAATTTAGACCAAATTGAATATCACTTAATACATGCACCAACTACATCTTCTGTTGTGCCTCTTTGTACAACTGGAAGTATTAGTCACCACCAAATAAAATTACTTTACCTACAAATGAATTATTATCTTACTTTCTAACATCTTTCATAAGATTTGCAGCAATCCCAGACGAATCAACTGGAGGCAATCTTCCCCTCACTTTAATTTTTAATAGTAGAGTGTTGCACAAAAATGATACTACCTGAAAAAACTGAACAGCAGCAGGCGGAGGAGGAGCAAGATTCAAAAGCTTATTTATATATATATAAGATAAATTTATTTCAATCGTTTCATTTGTTCATATGGGAAATTATATAATTAGATATAATGTATATGTACGGATGTTTGGAAAAAATAATACAAACATCTAAGAATGAAGATTTAGAAAAGATTTAATGACAAATACCATCTTATAATTTGTATAGAGTACCTTATTTTTTCCATTGATCTCTTTGTCTGAAATTAACACATATATAAATAATAATATTTAAATAACTATTTGTGATATTATGTTTACAAAGTGAAATATCAGTAAGTTTGATTTATAATTTGTTTTTCAAATATTGGTATTAGTTTACGTGAACTACAAACATATTTTAAAAAAAAAAACAGCTTTAAAATTTCAACTCTAGAATGAAACCACGCTCACCTCACTACTACTTTTACTGCCTGATTGCCATGCATTATAAAAATGGCGTTATGTTGATGCACCATGTACAATGTACATGGAAGTATCTGCATTTTATGCTTATTCTTTGTGTGTCGCAGTTGAGTCTATTTCATGATATTTCATTAATTAAATATATTACCAAATGAATTATGCAGATTAATTTAACCATTAGAGAGCTAAAAAATACAAATTCAGAAAGTAAAGAACATTTCCTTTAATCTATTAATCTAAATAGTATTTCTTTAAGTTTATTTTTCTAATGTGCCAAAGTTATTGGAAGAAAGGGTGGTGGAAAAAGTAATTCTGTACTTTTCGCGTTATTTCAATGCTTTACAAGAAATGTTACAATCATTTGAAGCCAAGTATACCATCTATATAATTTCCAATAGAGTGGTTATTCAATGTTCATTTACATTGTCAGGTAAAATGATATTGGTTAATTTGATTATTAAACAATTCATTGCAAGTAATTTGATAATTATGGATTTGATTGTGATACAATTTCATAGAAAGCAATTTAATAAGTGTGTGCAGTTTCATTGAAATTTTTATTGTATTAGGAGAATCCAACTATTGCATGATAAGAAATTATCATGAGAGACTCCATTCTATTTTGTAAAATATACCTTGCCCAATAGGTTGTGCAGATGGGCAACTGGTCACTAAGGGGAATAAGTCATAAATAATAAAATATAATAAAGTTTCAGAGCTTTACAGAGCCATCTAAGTATAATAACAAAAATAGTACGCAAAGTACTTGAGTTGTGTCAATAACAAGGGTCCTTGATGGTCAGAAAAGTAACGCAGCATTTTATCAGAAAATGATAAATGAATGAAAATAACTACTCTGTTGGAAATTAGATAGCCCAGACATTTTGCAAAATACCCGATTTTCCACATTACCTGTAACATACATATATTTATATATAATTTTTTTAAAATAAATTCACCGTTAATCCGCATCAACAGTAGAACCTGGAGCAATTTCTCCTGTCTGCCTCCAAGGCCCTTTTGCAAACTCTGCCTATGCTCTCAATTTTTTTTTTTCATCCTAGATGTCACAGATAATCTTTTTTTTATTGTTATACTTTTTTACTTTGATTTAATTTATTGTTTTATAGAATAAGTCATAAATAATAAAATATAATTAATTTGAACGATTTATTAATTTTCTATTATTAAATTGATAAATTATTTAAGTTTACACTTCTAAAAAACATTATTTATAGTGTTTGCCGTTAATGAATCATTCTCAAAATTACATATCATATGATCGTACAATGTCTTACATGAGGGATCAGATTACGATATTTATATCTGTTCTGGCTGTTTGCAATATCAATAGACAATATAGCTTCAATTGACAAGGGTAACAAAGTTCAATATGCGAGTGAATCGGTAACTAATTCATTAATTTAGATACAGAGATAAAAATTTAATTGTTATTTTAGGATATGATCCCCCTCTCTCTCGAGTGCCTTGTTCCAGAGATTTTCCCATTTGATAAAGCCTGTATTAAAGGCCCTTTGTTTTTTACACTTTAAGCCTTAAATATTTTGTTTTTATAGCTTGAAAAGATTTTTTTAAATTATTAAACGTTCCAGACTTAGTGATTTTTTTCTTCTAATTAATAATTACCTACATAGGGTTTTTACTAATGCAAAATCATACTAATATCTACTTGCATTTACCAACAAGATTGTTTCATATGTAAACTTGGGGCGGGGGGCATATCCGTAACAAAGAGCAAATTAAGGTCTAAAAGAGATATTATAGACCACCTGTATAGACCCTAACAGCAAACTTATTTTTTACTTCAATTTTCCAAAAAGATTTCCAATTTTTTTTTTTTGTTAAAAGATGTAGATTTTTTATGACTAACTATAAATTTTTGAAATTTAACAAAAAAAATTAATTTCTTGCGTATAGTTGTGGATATTTAAATTTTTTTTTTAAATAGTTTGATATTTGAAATTTAATTTTAGGATTTGAAAAAAAAAAGTTCAAATAAATTTCAAGAACACAGTTATTTACAAAAGAAGTTCAAAAATTAAATTTTTTGAGATTTTTAATCTTCAAAAATCCAAAGTTATCCACGAAAAGAGTTTTTCAGATAAAAAAAGTTCAAAAATCTATATTTATTCAAATTAAATTAAATTTTTTGAAAAAAAATTTTAAAAATTAAATTTCTAAAATTAATTTTCTGGAAAAAAACTTCTGAAATCTACAGTTATTCACAAAATTTCAAAAATGCACAACTGATCACGAAAAGAATTTTTTATATTCAATTTTTTGCTTTCTGTATTATTTGTCAGAATCACTTTTTTTAAAGAAAATAAATCTTTCAAAAAAATATATTTGCCCCTATTTTGACGTACAATTTTGTC